>NC_088857.1:2750000-2995000 GCF_963853765.1 Magallana gigas
TCTTTGGGGACAATAAACTTGCTATTGTCCTCATACCCAGTAAATACTAAATAGGCATATAATATCCTATCCACCTACATTTCATGTTATATAACCTCCCGTTTGTAACTTTCAATTTCACTGTAAAGTCAACATATCTGTCATAGCCGCAAGTTTCACAATTTATTTCTGCTTCTCATGTACTTAAAATCAGGGGCCTTAATATTGCTTACCAATTCCAACAAGAGACATCCCTCTAACTATTGATAATCATAAAAATTCATTTCATGAATCTACGCAACAATGATAAACCTTCAAGTACAGACACTCTCAATTTTACAAAAATATTGACGGTACTCTATCCGAAACTGTTCCTTGTACCTTTAACTTAGTACACTAACATTTTTATGAAAAGACTAAGAAAGCTAATGCAATTCTGAGAAAAAGAATACCACATATTGCCAATTCCATTGAGGTTTAATAAAAATATGGCCATTTAAGTGAACCCACCATTTCCAATTTCCTTTAGTAAACACAGATTTACAGGGTTCTCCATAGTAAAACATCTTTACCTGACCTTTTAGAGGTCAACTTTTGTTCAACCACCTTTAAAAAGAAACCTTATTCAATACAACATACCCCTACATGATATAATCATGATAAAAGCTTCACATCACTTAGAAATACCCTTACATGTATACCCCCCACCCCCCAATCTTTTGATTTTCATAAAAAGTCATGGTTTGAAATGTTTTACCTAATTTTATGAGACGTGTGGCAATTTCCTTGAGTAATTTCTCACACATATGAAAACAATCATCAATGATTCTAAAATTTGATCTTTATTTGTTTATTGTATGATTTGTACCATTTTAATTAACAAATAGACAGCTGTCCTGCTTGTGATTTCTTGTTTTCATGAAAAAAGTAAGCTAACAATCATATTTAGTGAATATCTAATCTATTCTGATTTCTAGTCTCCTTCTAACCATGCTAAAACAGTAAGTTACAACCTACAAGTTAGACATCTGCCTTAAATTAAAATTAAATTCAAACACACCCAGGTAGCTGGAGACAGATCGAGTTGATTTCAATGAAAAATTTTCAAATTTGACATGTTTTTCTACTTTTTTTTATGCATATATACCTTAGAAAGGTAGAAATAGGTTGTTTCTTGTTCATTTCAAAAGTAATTATCATAGCAGATGTTATTTCAAAGTCAAATGTACATTTACATATCCTACATGTAATCTTAATGCAGACAATTAAATAGAGGGGGGGGGGGATTTTTCAATTATGTAAACACATCTAAATATCTTTATGAAATAAAAAATAAAGGAAACATAATTGCATACTTTTATTGAAAAACAAATTTTCACAGCAATTATGAATTTCTTTATAAACAGCCTTAATTTTGTTTTCATAATTTCTTATCAAACACAAACCACAACATGGCATGATGCTTTCTTCAAGTTCCATTATTGTTCATGCATTATCGGATTTAATTTGAATTACCGGTAAATAGTCTGTAGAACACAAGGAATATGCATGTGGATAGAGGTGACAGGTTAATCTCAGGAGCTGACCCACAAGAATCAACAGGTACCGGTAAAAGCCATGTGGTAACAAGAGTCTGTTTTGAGCTGAAATAAAAAAAAAAATAATTAGCTGTGTTTACATACATGTACTAGTAATAGCTGTGTTTACATAAACATATGCATAGTATTTCTGGAAAAAATACACTGACCATGCAGTGTAATAGGTATGACATATCCCAATACATGACATAACATTTAGGCAGTACAAGATCAAAAATTTGCATATCAAGTCATAATATAATATTAAAAAATTTTCATAGGTATAAACACTTATCAAATTGAGAGAGAGAGAGTTTGAGAGAGAGAGAGAGTTTATTACCGTACTTGTAGTGCAACAGTCAATATTTCAATTCGTAAATTACAAACGAATATTACCCACCGAACAGCGTCAAAGTACATGTACTGGTATTAGCTTCTGGTATACCATTTCTTATCAATTCTACTGTGTTTTTTTTTTTTTGCAAATAAATTTAGCAAGGGTTTTTGCTTATTTTCTTATAAATTACATGTTTTAAAAACAATACTATGTGTAATAAGCATAAAACATGTATGAGTAAACTTAATGAAGAATTTTTAATAAATTATTTTTCACAGAATGTGGTACATTACATGTATGTCAATCTTTATAAAACTAGCGTATATTTCGTGCGCCATAAATTGCAAGTTTTTTGTAAATATCATTTACTTGCATGATAGGTATATATGGTCTAACCAAAATTTTCTTCACAAAGCTACAGCTGTATGTACCACATATATGTTTTGTCACAAGTATACATTTAAAAAAAAACAACCCGAAATTCCAACAGTTGAAATAAACTCAACTCATTCTCTGATAAGTTCATTGTGTTTTGTGCGTGCATATCTTATTTGTCTGCTGCAACAGCAGCCAATCAGCGGTAAGAAAGTTTGTGTTTTAGGAGCGGGTAAATTGTTTATGCGACACTGTCAAGAAAACCACACCAAATAATAACAGGAAACATAAATATTCACTTATATGTATTGTGTTGTAAAGTAAAGGTTTTTAACACTTATTGCATCTTGCAAAACATGTGATGACCCTTAATCATCTGTCATATATCTGATATACATGTATATGTAAAAGATGGGAGAAATAACGACGGAACAAACTGGGATTCGAACCTGGCCCTCTGAATCTCTAGTCAAGTGCTCTACCAACTGAGCTACATGTATCTGGCACCGGTATTCAAACCAGTCTGACCGTCACATTCCTTCCCCCTTAAATGATCTTCACCCTCGAAGATCACCCCTGGCAGAGTTAACCTGTTAGTTCCAGGGGTTGGTCACAACACCAATATTGTAACAGGATGGGAGAAATAATGAAGGACCAAACCGGGATTTGAACCTGGGCCCCCTGAATCTCTAGTCAGGTGCTCTACCAACTGAGCTATCTGGCACTGGTATTCAAACCGGTCTGATCATCACATATATAAAGAATTATTTTAAACAATGTTGTTCAATAAAAAATAACACGCGCAACCTTCAGTTTTTGTCTGTAATTAATCAATATTGGCGTGCGATCAGTTCTCGCCGAGTACCATTTCTCACCAGTGCATTGTACATCATTTTATCAACACATAAAATTATATACGAAAATATGATGTTACAGTGCACCAGCGAGAAATGGTCCTCGACGAGAACTGCTCGCAGGCCAGTACTGCCAGTAGTCAGATTAAAAAAAGAGAATAAAAAATTACATTTAAAACATTAACAAGGACAATTTAAGTACACATCATAACTGCTAAACAAGAAAAATTATGTGAACTGGTAGAATGGTAGGCATAGTTCTAACTTGTAACCTACATGTACAAGTACATGTACCGGGTACCCGTTGGTCTGCTATACCTCTTTAATGATACAATGATTGGCATCCCGTACCAAACATTCTAACAAATGCTCATGAGCAGCTCATGAGAAGCACATGAGAATCTAGTAAGAAATGTATGCAAATTAGGTAGGAATTCATTTTGCTCATGTGCAGATTGTTAGTCTCTGTTAGGGAGGAAAATACTAACCAAAATCCACATGTGCAAAAATTTGCTCACCTAATTGCTCATGAGCAAAATTCTATTCGAATTGCTCACGTAAGCAACAGGCTATACAGATACATTGACGGTAGATTTTTTTTCTAAGTTCAACTTTCTCACGTGAGCAAGAGGTTAGGAAATTGGACTTAGTCAGTATATGCAGTATCAAAGTTAAATCAAAATGAAAGAAAAAAAATTACGTCCTTTTTCCTCACGTAAGCAATTGCAAAATTTTGTTAACAAGTACATTTTGACAGCTCCTCCCGCACCCCATTTTTTTTTCGTGAACACCAAACTGTCAGGTTTTTTTTTTTTTTTTGGTAACGTTATATTCTTTTTTTCCTAAATTCAATTATCACTCAACTTACTATTTAGGTATGAGAATCTGACAAAACCGCTTGATATTGTGATTTTTCGTAAGCTGTTTGTTTCTACTTTTACTTTTGTTTTAATGTAAAGTTACCCGCTAGTCTGGTTCTCGCTCCCGCCCAAAACGAAGTAAATAACGCAGTGGCGGGGGAACCAGTCTAAGCTACGCGCGCGCTCATTGGTCGATTAAATTCCAGCCGCCAATTTTCATATTCGATTCCGCCATGTTGTCTACCATCACAGATGACGGTGAAATGAATTAAAAAGGGAATTATCTGATTCTGTACAGTACTAACGGTTGATAAGGTTAAAAATTACGTTGTCAATGGGGGTATTCGTCTATGTAGTGTTTTAGTATGAAAAATCCACGGCTGAACAGAGGAAGAATCTGATTGAATGAATCGAGTGTCGACACCCCCTGCATCTTCTGTATGAGCACTTCAAGTAAGTTGAGCATCGACTTGTTAAAATATATTCTTTGAATCACTTGAATGGCAGTTAAACGTATTTGTAATTAGAATAAATATGAAACGAAATACTGTGATCTTAGCATCTACCTTTAACTCTGTTAAAACGGGGTTAAACAATTTACAATTACTGACCCTCGGGCAAATACCGGTGTCTCGAATGTAAAACACAAGTTATTTTTTTCTTTGACAATTTACTTGACAATAATTTTTGAACAAATAATTCTAACTACATTTCTTTTTATTATTAACACTGATTAACGATTTTATGACATGAAGAAAAGAGTTCATGTTTTTCTTGTGTAGAATCTGATAATATTAATAGTTGCAGTATTATATAATGATTTTCTTAAAAACTGCTTGAAATATGAAAACTTTTAACAATTTCACTGATATCAAATTTATTTATCTTTCCAATAGGCCTGCCCTGAGTTGTACAGACCTGAAGAAAACCATGAAAAGCTCGCTGATTTTATGAATGATGCAACAAAAAAAGTGAAGACGTAATTTAAGTAATGGAGAAGTTATACATGCTGAAGTCTGGTTGTGTCAATTTGGATATTATTGTGATGTTCTGGTAGTCAGCTGTTTGTGTGGTTTACAGTTTATGTGTGAAATCAGAGAGCATGTGAGACACGAGACTGTCAAAGAAAGGACATTTGGAATGTTGGAGACGAATGCCTCGATCGATTGTAATGCAGCCAGTGTTCGTGCAGCACTTATGAACTACTTTGTATGGTTAAATTGAACTTTGCCTACTGTGAACTGTGATGTTTTTTCCAAGTCCGTCTGTGTGCTACACTGCTTTTTGTGATCAAACTGCAATACAAGTTTCAACATGCCAGCATTTATTATTGGTAAACTTTCTAAGGATTTATGTAAATGTAATGTTAAACAATGTATGAAATTGTATTTTTAAAATGACTGATGTAAATATATATTGATGATTTTAATTTCAATTTTTGTCCATTGTCTTTGAAGTGAGCAATGTTGCACATGAGCCTCATGAGGCTCATAAGCCTCATGAGCCTCATGTGAGCAAAACTCTTGGTGAGCAGATCTATTCCTCACGTGAGCAAAAAAAGCTCATGTGCAGAATTTTTCTCACGTGAGCATTTTACCTAATTTGCATGTTAAATTGCACATAAGACTCACATGAGCAACTCACGTGAGGAAATCTTGTTAGTCCTCACGTGAGCTGCTCATGAGCAAATTGTGAGAATGTTTTGGTATGGGATCATAAAGATATTAAAGTCATGTTTTAACTCTGAAGTCTGAAGTATACAATTTTATTTACTTGAAGTTATGTCTACAGGATATTCATGACTACATTTGGAGTCTTCTGCACAAGAATATATGATATGTTTCTAATTAGACCGCATAGTTCTAACTTGTAACCTACATGTACAAGTACATGTACCGGGTACCCGTTGGTCTGCTAAACCTTTCTAATGATACAATGATTGGCATCATAAAGATATTAAAGTCATGTTTTAACTCTGAAGTCTGAAGTATACAATTTTATTTACTTGAAGTTATGTCTACAGGATATTCATGACTACATTTGGAGTTTTCTGCACAAGAATATATGATATGTTTCTAATTAGACCCTGCTTTGAATTTTGAGTTGAAAATTTACAATCTGTTATTTTTTTAAATAGATAAATTCAGTTACCCTTTCCAGTCCCCCATGAACCTCGAGCGAGTCTAAACATCCATGAAACATGTAAAAATTACACGTTAGCCTAGTAAATAAAACACCCACACCATAACAAAAACAAACAGTGTGCACGTACTTACATGTACATCTATACTATATACTAAATTTTAACTTTAACTTTTTTAAACTTTAAAAGGAGTAAAAGCCTCACCTTCTTCAGTAACATCCACATAAATCACACTCTTTAATGTCCATCTTTTCCCCTTTATTACTCGTAGCTTATCAACGGCTGATCGTCGACAGAAGTGTGGCTGTCAGAATTTCCTCGTAAACGATTCACACGAGAAAAATATCCTCCTTAAACAAATATGTAGTATTGTTCCCTGTGCATGTTCATATGTTTCACAGTAAATTGAAAATGCATTTGTACATCGAAAGAATACACAACTTCTCTTCTGCATTACGGCTCTCTCTTTTCTACAATGCCGTTCGTTACTGTTTACATTCGGCGCGCGCGCGGGGGTTACAAACAGGGGCGCCCCGACAAATAGTTGCACATAGAACGTTAAAATAATGTGTGTTCATTGAATTCATAAATGATATAAATGAAAAAAATGAAATTGAATCACAACTATTTATCTAAGACGCAACACAACGTAATGCAGTATATGCCTGGGCCTTAAAGTGGCATTTGTTCGCTTGTGTGTCTATGTAGACAAATTAACTCGTTCATGTAACGTTACGATTCACACATATTTGTTTTATGAAATTTGAAAAAAATAGGGCACAGAACTTTTTAAATTTGATACCAAATGACATTATTTAATATATTAACAATAACTGAATTAATTTTTTTTTCATAAAATGATAACGATTTTTGCTATCAGAAAAATACGTGTATGAGCTGCTGACCCCTAATTATAGGGGCCAGCCCTTTTTTCTTAATTTTAAATGAAAGCTCTCGTTATTCTAAACAACTTTTGTTCTATATGTATTAACAAAATATTTTTAGTTTAAAGGTTATAATACAAAAAGCAACAAAATTTCAGCCCCGAAAAAATCTTAAACTTTGGCGACAAATAGCTCAAAAACTAACAAAGAAATTACCAAAATTTTCATGCCAGCAAAACTATAAAATGTTACCGACAATTTCGCCAAATTTCATGCATCTACCATCTGTAGTTCCCGAGATCAACTTTGGACAAAAGACCCCCCAATTTTCAATTAAAGGGCAATAACTCATAACCGGAAGTAAATTTTAAAAATTTGAAAAAAAAAACGTCTCGAGATATTAATATCATCTACATACCCTGAAAGTTTCATAGCAATCAGACAAAAAATGTTCGAGAAATCTCGTGCACAAAATTTGCGGGGGAAAAAAAAAATAACTAGAGCAAAGCTCGTTGCAAAGCAACGAGTGGGTTTTCCGCTAATGTCGAAAGCAACACTAGAAGTACGTCTAAGAAGCAGAGTTCTTAATATAGTAGCAAAGAAACCTAAGTACAAAAAGATAAAAAAAAAACCGAATGATTTTTGGTACAACTTAACATAATCCGAATGGTTTTAAGCACAACTTAACCAAAAACCCTAAACCATTTCAAGAACGACTTAACAAAAAAAAACAATGTGTTTAAGTACGACTTAACAAATTTGACTTCATTTTAGGTACAAGTTAACTTTACCTGGAACTAACATCTTTTTTCTTAACCCAGAATGCAAAATTAAAATTTACGTAAAAAATCAATTTTGTTTAAAACATAATTCTGAGCAACTTTTCTCCTCACTGCTTTTCAAAGGGTTGACCTTTCGTACTGTGTGCTCGTTGCGTCATTAATTGTCAGAAACTTATTGATGTAAAGTTTACTTTACTGTACCTCTGTGAATATTTTCTATGTAAAATTACTATGAACCAGACAACATTGAAATGGTGAACATTTCAAAGGGCCCCGCTTATGTTATTTCAGAGAATTTTGCTTTGACCTTGACCTTTAACTTGAAATTTTTCCAGCTGGCATAGAACTTTTAATTCAATTTCATTCCCCCTAACATACATGCATTTTTGTTCAATCTGACCAAGATTAAGCATATTTGGAAAATAATCTACTGTCTAAAACTAATTTTAAAAAGATCTGCTATGACCTTCACATTGACAGACTTGGTTCAAGGTCACTGCACGCCATTAACCAATAAACTCTGTAAAGGTAAAATATTAGCCAATTAGGGGCTAAAAGGAGAGTATATCTATGCTCTTAAAATATGGATTTTTGTGTGTTCTGATATGACCTTGACTCTTCATCTACAAATATCATTCGAGGTCATTGCATATATTTTGATCAAAGGAATCATGTGGGTGAAGTATGAGGCTGAATGGAGCAAAGGGAGAGAAGATACATTCCGGACAAGGATTTTTTAAAAAATAATTCTGCTATGACCTTCACAGTTTCTTTTCACTGAAAATAGGTTCAAGGTCACTACACACCCTTTACTCAAAAGCTCTGCTTATGTGAAGTCTGAGCCAAATAGGGGTTAGTAGAAAGTATATATGCTCTCAAAAAAGGATTTTTGCATGATCCGATATGATCTTCACCCGTTACCTAGAAATTTCATGCAAGGTCACTGCACATCGTTTAACCATCAAGACACTCTGCGAGTATTAGCCAGATTGGACCAAAGGGAAAAAAGATATGCCCCAGACAAGGATTTTATATATATAATTCTGCTATGACCTTAACCTTATACCTAAAAACATGGTTCAAGGTCACTGCGCATCCTTCAACCAAAGGAACCCTGTGGATGAGGTATGAGCCAGATTTGGCCAATGGGAGAGAAGCTATGCACCAGTCAAGCAATCTCGGATGGACAGACGGACAAATTGATCACTAGAAGGCGCCCGCATAAACATGCCTTTTTATCTAATTTAAAATAGTATCTATGCTATCTGCCCTTGGTGAATAGTCATCAAAACCATTCATCAGCAGAATTTGAATTCCCTCATTTTTAAGGTGGTATGGGACATCTGTCGATATTAATGTGGATTAAAGTACTATATAATTGAAAAATTTTCACTGGTTTAGAATTTTCAAATTTTACAATATTTAACCAAAAAATAGCTTTTAAAAATATTTGAAAAGGTAAAAATTGTAAAAACCCCAGCGGGATTCGAACTCATGACTTACAGGTTCCTAGTAAACCCTCTAACCCACTGCGTTAAGGAGTTAGGTGACCATTTTTGAAAAGAAACTACATGTACTTATATAATTACACTTTATTTTATTGTTTATTTCGATAAACAATACGTCACAACATGAAAGTGTCCCATATCACCTTAAACTCGGAACACCTCTGACCTAATAAGATCGCCGCATTAAATACAAAGTTTGATTTAACTCTAATTTGTTTATCATCAAGAAATTCTGCATCGCTGACAAATAAAGTTTTCTTCTGTATAATGAAATACCAATTAACTGACTATTCGGACAATAGCAAGTTTATTGTCCCACTCCACAGCAACTATTTCCCTTGGCTTTGCCTCATTAAATAGTTGCGGTCTTGGGGGACAATAAACTTGCTATTGTCCTCATACCCAGTAAATACTAAATAGGCATATAATATCCCATCCACCTACATTTCATGTTATATAACCTCCCGTTTGTAACCTTCAATTTCACTGTAAAGTCAACACATCTGTCATAGCCGCAAGTTTCACAATTTATTTCTGCTTCTCATGTACTTAAAATTAGGGGCCTTAATATTGCTTACCAATTCCAACAAGAGACATCCCTCTAACTATTGATAATCATTAAAATTCATTTCATGAATCTACGCCACAATGATAAACCTTCCAGTACAGTCACTCTCAATTTTACAAAAATATTGACGGTACTCTATCCGAAACTGTTCCTTGTACCTTTAACTTAGTACACTAACATTTTTATGAAAAGACGGTTTGTCTTAGAATAAGAAAGCTAAAGCAATTCTGAGAAAAAGAATACTACATATTGCCAATTCCATTGAGGTTTAATAAAAATATGGCCATTTAAGTGAACCCACCATTTCCAATTTCCTTTAGTAAACACTGTGAGATTTACAGGGTTCTCCACAGTAAAACATCTTTACCTGACCTTTTAGAGGTCAACTGTTGTTCAACCACCTTTAATAAGAAACCTTATACAATACAACATATGCCTACATGATATAATAATGATAAAAGCTTCACATCACTTAGAAATACCCTTACATGTATACCCCCCCCCCCCAATCTTTTGATTTTCATAAAAAGTCATGGTTTGAAATGTTTTACCTAATTTTATGAAACATGTGGCAATTTCCTTGAGTAATTTCTCACACATATTTGAAAACAATCATCAATGATTCTAAAATTTGATCTTTATTTGTTTATTGTATGATTTGTACCATTTTAATTAACAAATAGACAGCTGTCCTGCTTGTGATTTCTTGTTTTCATGAAAAAAGTAAGCTAACAATCATATTTAGTGAATATCTAATCTATTCTGATTTCTAGTCTCCTTCTAACCATGCTAAAACAGTAAGTTACAACCTACAAGTTAGACATCTGCCTTAAATTAGAATTAAATTCAAACACACCCAGGTAGCTGAAGACAGAGTTGATTTCAATGAAAAATGTTCAAATTTGACATGTTTTTCTACTTTTTTACTGCATATATACCTTAGAAAGGTAGAAATAGGTTGTTTCTTGTTCATTTCAAAAGTAATTATAATAGCAGATGTTATTTCAAAGTCAAATGTACATTTACATATCCTACATGTAATCTTAATGCAGACAATTAAATAGAGGGGGCGGGGTTCAATTATGTAAACACATCTAAATATCTTTATGAAATAAAAAATAAAGGAAACATAATTGCATACTTTTATTGAAAAACAAATTTTCACAGCAATTATGAATTTCTTTAAACAGCCTTAATTTTGTTTTCATAATTTCTTATCAAACACAAACCACAACATGGCATGATGCTTTCTTCAAGTTCCATTATTGTTCATGCATTATTGGATTTAATTTGAATTACTGGTAAATAGTCTGTAGAACACAAGGAATATGCATGTGGATAGAGGTGACAGGTTAATCTCAGGAGCTGACCCACAAGAATCAACAGGTACCGGTAAAAGCCATGAGGACAAGAGGCTGTTTTGAGCTGAAATAAAAAAATAAATAATTAGCTGTGTTTACATACATGTACTAGTAATAGCTGTGTTTACATTAA
Organism: Magallana gigas; assembly: GCF_963853765.1. Classification (NCBI taxonomy): domain Eukaryota; kingdom Metazoa; phylum Mollusca; class Bivalvia; order Ostreida; family Ostreidae; genus Magallana; species Magallana gigas. The sequence continues at coordinate 2,761,362 of NC_088857.1, forward strand.
CATATGCATAGTATTTCTGTAAAAAATACACTGACCATGCAGTGTAATAAATATGACATATCCCAATACATGATATAACATTTAGGCAGTACAAGATCAAAAAATTGCATATCAAGTCATAATATAATATTAAAAAATTTTCATAGGTATAAACACTTATCAAATTGAGAGAGAGAGAGAGTTTGAGAGAGAGAGAGAGAGAGAGAGAGAGAGAGTTTGAGAGAGAGAGAGTTTATTATGGTACCGTACTTGTAGTGCAACAGTCAATATTTCAATTCATAAATTACAAATGAATATTACCCACCGAACAGCGTCATAGTACATGTACTGGTATTAGCTTCTGGTATACCATTTTTTATCAATTCTACTGTGTTTTGTTTTTTTTTGGCAAATAAATTTAGCGAGGGTTTTTGTTTATTTTCTTATAAATTACATGTTTTAAAAACAATACTATGTGTAATAAGCATAAAACATGTATGAGTAAACTTAATGAAGAATTTTTAATAGATTATTTTTCACAGAATGTGGTACATTACATGTATGTCAATCTTTATAAAACTAGCGTATATTTCGTGTGCCATAAATTGCAAGTTTTTTGTAAATATCATTTACTTGCATGATAGGTATATATGGTCTAACCAAAATTTTCTTCATAAAGCTACAGCTGTATGTACCACATATATGTTTTGTCACAAGTATACATTTAAAAAAAAAATACCCAAATTCCAACAGTTGAAATAAACTCAACTCATTCTCTGATAAGTTCATTGTGTTTTGTGCTATATATCTTATTTGTCTGCTGCAACAGCAGCCAATCAGCGGTAAGCTGAATCCACAAAAAGAAAGTTTGTGTTTTAGGAGCGGGTAAATTGTTTATGTGACACTGTCAAGAAAACCACACCAAATAATAACAAGAAACATAAATATTCACTTAAATGTATTGTGTTGTAAAGTAAAGGTTTTTAACACTTATTGCATCTTGCAAAACATGTGATGACCCTTAATATGTAAAAGATGGGAGAAATAACGATAGAACAAACTGGGATTCGAACCTGGCCCTCTGAATCTCTAGTCAAGTGCTCTACCAACTGAGCTACATGTATCAGGCACCGGTATTCAAACCAGTCTGACCGTCACATTCCTCCCCCCTTAAATGATCTTCACCCTCGAAGATCACCCCTGGCAGGATCGAGTTAACCTGTTAGTTCCAGGGGTTGGTCACAACACCAATATTGTAACAGGATGGTAGAAATAATGAAGGACCAAACCGGGATTTCAACCTGGGCCCCCTGAATCTCTAGTCAGGTGCTCTACCAACTGAGCTATCTGGCACTGGTATTCAAACCGGTCTGATCGTCACATATATAAAGAATTATTTTAAACAATGTTGTTCAATAAAAAATAACACTCGCAACCTTCAGTTTTTGTCTGTAATTAATCAATATTGGCGTGCGATCAGTTCTCGCCTAGTACCATTTCTCACCAGTGCATTGTTACGTCATTTTATCAACACATAAAATTACATACGAAAATATGATGTAACAGTGCACCAGCGAGAAATGGTCCTCGGCGAGAACTGCTCGCACGCCAGTACTGCCAGTAGTCAGATTAAAAAAAGAGAATAAAAAATTACATTTAAAACATTAACAAAGACAATTTAAGTACACATCATAACTGCTAAACAAGAAAAATTATGTGAACTGGTAGAATGGTACGCATAGTTCTAACTTGTAACTTTACATGTAGAAGTACATGTACCGGGTACCCGTTGGTCTGCTAAACCTCTCTAATGATACAATGATCGGCATCATAAAGATATTAAAGTCATGTTTTAACTGTGAAGTCTGAAGTATACAATTTTATTTACTTGAAGTTATGTCTACAGGGTATTCATGACTACATTTGGAGTCTTCTGCACAAGAATATATGATATGTTTCTAATTAGACCCTGCTTTGAATTTTGAGTTGAAAATTCACAATCTGTTATTTTTTAAATAGATAAATTCAGTTACCCTTTCCAGTCCCCCATGAACCTCGAGCGAGTCTAAACATCCATGAAACATGTAAAAATTACACGTTAGTAAACAAACACCCACATCATAACAAAAACATCTAACAGTGTGCACGTACTTACATGTACATCTATACTATATACTAAATTATAACCAGTTAACAAGAAACTTTAAAAGGAGTAAAAGCCTCACCTTCTTCAGTAACATCCACATAAATCACACACTTTAATGTCCATCTTTTCTCCTTTATTACTCGTAGCTTATCAACGGCTGATCGTCGACAGAAGTGTGGCTGTCAGAATTTCCTCGTAAACGATTCACACGAGAAACATATCCTCCTTAAACAAATATTTAGTATTGTTCCCTGTGCATGTTCATATGTTTCACAGCAAATTGAAAATGCATGTGTACACCGAAAGAATACACAACTTCTCTTCTGCATTACGGCTCTCTCTTTTCTACAATGCCGTTCGTTACTGTTTACATTCGGCGCGCGCGCGGGGGTTACATACAGGGGCGCCCCGACAAAAAGTTGCACATAGAACGTTTAAATAATGTGTGTTCATTGAATTCATAAATGATATAGATGAAAAAAATGAAATTGAATCACAACAATTTATCTAAGACGCAACACAACGTAATGCAGTAAATGCCTGGGCTGTTCGCTTGTGTGTCTATGTAGACAAATTAACTCGTTCATGTAACGTTACGATTCACACATATTTGTTTTATGGAATTTGAAAAAAATATAGCACAGAACTTGTTTAATTTGATACCAAATGACATTATTTAATATATTAACAATAACTGAATTCATTTTTTTTCATTAAATGATAATGATTTTTGCTATCAGAAAAATACGTGTATGAGCTGCTGACCCCTAATTATAGGGGCCAGCCCTTTTTTCTTAATTTTAAATGAAAGCTCTCGTTATTCTAAACAACTTTTGCTCTATATGTATTAACAAAATATTTTTAGTTTAAAGGTTATTATACAAAGAACAACAAAATTTCAGACCCCCCAAAACCTTATACTTTACCTGCAAATAGCATAAAAACTAAAAAACATTTTGCCAAGCTTTACATGCCAGCAAAACTATAAAATGTTACCAACAATTCTGCTAAATTTCATGCAACTATCTTTTGTAGTTCCCGAGATCAACTCTGGACAAAAGACCCCCCAATTTTCAATTAAAGGGCAATAACTCATAACCGGAAGTGAATTTTAAAAATTTGAAAAAAACGTCTCGAGATATTAACATTGTCTACATACCCTGAAAGTTTCATAACAATCAGACAACAAATGTACGAGAAATGGCCTACACAAAATTTGCGGATAAAAAAAAAATAATAACTAGAGCAAAGCTCGTTGCAAAGCAACGAGTGGGTTTTCCGCTAATGTCGAAAGCAACGCTAGAAGTACGTCTAAGAAGCAGAGTTCTTTATCTAGTAACAAAGAAACCTAAGTACAAAAAGATAAAAAAAATTCGAATGATTCTTGGTACAACTTAACATAATCCGAATGTTTTTAAGTACGACTTAACCAAAAACCCTTAACCATTTCAAGAACGACTTAACAAAAAAAAACCAATGTGTTTAAGTACGACTTAACAAATTTGACTTCATTTTAGGTACAAGTTTACTTTACCATGGAACTTACATCTAATTTCTTAACCCAGAATGCAAAATTAAAATTTCCGTAAAAAATCAATTTTGTTTAAAACATAAATCTGAGCAACGTTTCCTCTACACTGCTTTTCAAAGGGTTGACCTTTCGTACTATGTTCTTGTTGCATCATCAATTGTCAGAAACTTATCGATGTATAGTTTACTTAATTTTATTATTCCTCTGTGAATATTTTTATTTGAAATTACTATGAACCAGACAACATTGAAATGGTGAACATTTCAAAGGGCCCCGCTGATGTTATTTAAAAGAATTTTGCTTTGACCTTGACCTATAACTTGAAATTTTTCCAGCTGGCGTAGAACTTCTTATTCAATTTCATTGCCCCTAACATACAGGCATTTTTGTTCAATCTAACCAAGATTAAGCATATTCAGGAAATAATCTACTGTCTAAAACTAATTTTATTAAGATCTGCTATGACCTTCACATTGACATGGTTCAAGGTCACTGCATGCCATTAACCAATAAGCTCTGTTTAGGCAAAATATTAGCCAATTAGGAGCTAAAAGGAGAGTATATATATGCTCTTAAAATATGGATTTTTGAGTGATCTGATATGACCTTGACACTTGATCTACAAATATCATTCGGTCATTGCATATCCTATGATCAAAGGCATCATGTGGGTGAAGTATGAGCCTGTTTGGAGCAAAGGGAGATAAGATGTACTCCAGACAAGGATTTTTTAAATATAATTCTGCTATGACCTTCACAGTTTACCTTGAAAATAGGTTCAAGGTCACTACACACCCTTTACTCAAAAGCTCTGCTTATGTGAAGTCTGAGCCAAATAGGGGTTAGTAGAAAGTATATACGCTCTGAAAAAAGGATTTTTGCATGATCCGATATGATATTTCACCCTTTACCTAGAAATTTCATGCAAGGTCACTGCTCATCGATTAACGATAGAGACAGTCTGTGAGTATTAGCCAGATTGGACCAAAGGGAAAAAAGATATGCCCCAGACAAGGATTTTATATATGTAATTCTACTATGACCTTAACCTTATACCTAACAACATGGTTCAAGGACACTGCACATCCTTAACCCAAAGGAACCCTGTGGATGAGGTATGAGCCAGTTTGGGCCAAGGGGAGAGAAGCTATGCTCCGGTCAAGCGATCTCGGATGGACAGACGGACAAACTGATCACTAGAAGGCGCCCACACAAACTAATGCTTTTCTATCTAATTTGAAATAGTATCCATGCTATATGCCCATGGTGAATAGTCATCAAAACCATTCATCAGCAGAATTTGATTTCCCTCCTTTTTAAACTCGGAACACCTCTGACCTAATCAGATCACCGCATTCAATACAAAGTTTGATAACTCTAATTTGTTTATCATCAAGAAATTCTGCATCGCTGACAAATAAAGTTTTATTCGGAATAATAATATACCAATTAACTGACTATTTGGACAATAGCAAGTTTATTGTCCCACCCCACAGCAACTATTTCCCTTGGCTTTGCCTCATGAAATAGTTGCTGTCTTGGGGGACAATAAACTTCCTATTGTCCTCATACCCAGTAGATACTAAATAGGCATATTATATCCCATCCACCTCCATTTCATGTTATATAACCTCCCGTTTGTAACCTTCAATTTCACTGTGTGTTTCACAATTTATTACTCACTGCTTCTCATGTACTTAAAATTAGGGGCCTTAATATTGCTTAGGCCTAAAAAAAAAGCTGTGTGTTTCCGGTAACCCGACCTAACCTACAAAAATGGCCCAATCCTACCATTTTTAGATGCTTGATTTTATCCGACTGTGAATTTTATCTTATTTCCAATAAAAAATACGTTTTTAAATATGAAACAAACAAACATTCTTAGGATTCAGGCAAAAAAAAATAGATAAAATGAAAAAAAAATCTCCACCTACCTAACATAATTTTTTCATCAGTGTTACCCTAAACACACTATTTTTTTTTTAGGCCTTACCAATTCCAACAAGAGACATCCCTCTAACTATTGATAATCATTAAAATTCATTTCATGAATCTACGCAACACTGGTAAATCTTCAAGTACAGTCACTATCAATTTTACAAAAATATTGACGGTTCTTTATCCGAAACTGTTCCTTGTACCTTTAACTTAGTACACTAACATTTTATGAAAAGACGGTTTGTCTTAGAATAAGAAAGCTAATGCAATTCTGAGAAAAAGAATACCACATATTGCCAATTCCATTGAGGTTTAATAAAAATATGGCCATTTAAGTGAACCCACCATTTCCAATTTCCTTTAGTAAACACAGATTTACAGGGTTCTCCATAGTAAAACATCTTTACCTGACCTTTTAGAGGTCAATTGTTGTTCAACCACCTTTAAAAAGAAACCTTATTCAATACAACATACGCCTACATGATATAATCATGATAAAAGCTTCACATCACTTAGAAATACCCTAACATGTATACCCCCCCCCCCAATTTTTTGATTTTCATAAAAAGTCATGGTTTGAAATGTTTTACCAAATTTTATGAAACAAATGGCAATTTCCTTGAGTAATTCCTCACACATATTTGAAAACAATCATCAATGATTCTAAAATTTGATCTTTATTTGTTTATTGTATGATTTGTACCATTTTAATTAACAAATAGACTGCTGTCCTGCTTGTGATTTCTTGTTTTCATGAAAAAAGTAAGCTAACAATCATATTTAGTGAATATCTAATCTATTCTGATTTCTAGTCTCCTTCTAACCATGCTAAAACAGTAAGTTACAACCTACAAGTTAGACATCTGCCTTAAATTAGAATTAAATTCAAACACACCCAGGTAGCTGGAGACAGAGTTGATTTCAATGAAAAATGTTCAAATTTGACATGTTTTTCTACTTTTTTTCTGCACATGTATATACCTTAGAAAGGTAGAAATATGTTGTTTCTTGTTCATTTCAAAAGTAATTATCATAGCAGATGTTATTTCAAAGTCAAATGTACATTTACATATCCTACATGTAATCTTAATGCAGACAATTAAATAAAGGGGGGGGGGGGATTTTTCAATTATGTAAACACATCTAAATATCTTTATGAAATAAAAAATAAAGGAAACATAATTGCATACTTTTATTGAAAAACACAGCAATTATGAATGTCTTTAAACAGCCTTAATTTTGTTTTCATAATTTCTTATCAAACACAAACCACAACATGGCATGATGCTTTCTTCAAGTTCCATTATTGTTCATGCATTATCGGATTTAATTTGAATTACCGGTAAATAGTCTGTAGAACACAAGGAATATGCATGTGAATAGAGGTGACAGGTTAATCTCAGGAGCTGACCCACAAGAATCAACAAGTACCGGTAAAAGCCATGTGGTAACAAGAGTCTGTTTTGAGCTGAAATAAAACAAAAAATAATTAGCTGTGTTTACATACATGTACTACATGTACTAGTACCTAATAGCTGTGTTTTACATTAACGTATGCATAGTATTTCTGTAAAAAAAACACTGACCATGCAGTGTAATAAGTATGACATATCCCAATACATGACATAACATTTAGGCAGTACAAGATCAAAAATTCGCATATCAAGTCATAATATAGTAATATAAAAAAATGTTCATAGGTATAAACACTTATCAAATTGAGAGAGAGAGAGTTTGAGAAAAAGAGAGTTTATTACTGTACTTGTAGTGCAACAGTCAATATTTCAATTCGTAAATTACAAACGAATATTACCCACCGAACAGCGTCAAAGTACATGTACTGGTATTAGCTTCTGGTACACCATTTTTTATCAATTCTACTGTGTTTTTTTTTTGCAAATAAATTTAGCGAGGGTTTTTGTTTATTTTCTTATAAATTACATGTTTTAAAAACAATACTATGTGTAATAAGCATAAAACATGTATGAGTAAACTTAATGAAGAATTTTTAATAGATTATTTTTCACAGAATGTGGTACATTACATGTATGTCAATCTTTATAAAACTAGCGTATATTTCGTGCGCCATAAATTGCAAGTTTTTTGTAAATATCATTTATTTGCATGATAGGTATATATGGTCTTACCAAATTTTCTTCATAAAGCTACAGCTGCATGTACCACATATATGTTTTGTCACAAGTATACATTTTAAAAAAAAATACCCAAATTTCAACAGTTGAAATAAACTCAACTCATTCTCTGATAAGTTCATTGTGTTTTGTGCGTGCATATCTTATTTGTCTGCTGCAACAGCAGCCAATCAGCAGTAAGCTGAATCCACAAAAAGAAAGTTTGTGTTTTAGGAGCAGGTAAATTGTTTATGCGACACTGTCAAGAAAACCACACCAAATGATAACAATATAGAAACATAAATATTCACTTAAATGTATTGTGTTGTAAAGTAAAGGTTTTTAACACTTATTGCATCTTGCAAAACATGTGATGACCTTAATCATCTGTCATATATCTGATATACATGTATATGTAAAAGATGGGAGAAATAACGACGGAACAAACTGGGATTCGAACCTGGCCTTCTGAATCTCTAGTCAAGTGCTCTACCAACTGAGCTACATGTATCTGGCACCGGTATTCAAACTGGTCTGACCGTCACATTCCTCCCCCCTTAAATGATCCTCACCCTCGAAGATCACCCCTGGCAGGATCGAGTTAACCTGTTAGTTCCAGGGGTTGTTCACAACACCAATATTGTAACAGGATGGGAGAAATAATGAAGGACCAAACCGGGATTTGAACCTGGGCCCCCTGAATCTCTAGTCAGGTGCTCTACCAACTACCATCTGGCACTGGTATTCAAACCGGTCTGATCGTCACATATATAAAGAATTATTTTAAACAATGTTGTTCAATAAAAAATAACACTCGCAACCTTCAGTTTTTGTCTGTAATTAATCAATATTGGCGTGCGATCAGTTCTCGCCGAGTACCATTTCTCACCAGTGCATTGTTACGTCATTTTATCAACACAAAATTATATACGAAAATATGATGTAACAGTGCACCAGCGAGAAATGGTCCTCGGCGAGAACTGCTCGCACGCCAGTACTGCCATACTTAGTCAGATTAAAAAAAGAGAATAAAAAATTACATTTAAAACATTAACAAGGACAATTTAAGTACACATCATAACTGCTAAACAAGAAAAATTATGTGAACTGGTAGAATGGTACGCATAGTTCTAACTTGTAACCTACATGTACAAGTGCATGTACCGGGTACCCGTTGGTCTGCTAAACCTCTCTAATGATACAATGATCGGCATCATAAATATTAAAGTCATGTTTTAACTCTGAAGTTTTATTTACTTGAAGTTATGTCTACAGGGTATTCATGACTACATTTGGAGTCTTCTGCACAAGAATATATGATATGTTTCTAATTAGACCCTGCTTTGAATTTTGAGTTGAAAATTCACAATCTGTTATTTTTTTTAAATAGATAAATTCAGTTACCCTTTCCAGTCCCCCATGAACCTCGATCGAGTCTAACATCCATGAAACATGTAAAAATTACACGTTAGTAAACAAACACCCACACCATAACAAAAACATCTAACAGTGTGCACGTACTTACATGTATATCTATACTATATACTAAATTTTAACCAGTTAACAAGAAACTTTAAAAGGAGTAAAAGCCTCACCTTTTTCAGTAACATCCACATAAATCACACACTTTAATGTCCATCTTTTCTCCTTTATTACTCGTAGCTTATCAACGGCTGATCGTCGACAGAAGTGTGGCTGTCAGAATTTCCTCGTAAACGATTCAAACGAGAAAAATATCCTCCTTAAACAAATATTTAGTATTGTTCCCTGTGCATGTTCATATGTTTCACAGTAAATTGAAAATGCATGTGTACACCGAAAGAATACACAACTTCTCTTCTGCATTACGGCTGTCTCTTTTCTACAATGCTGTTCGTTACTGTTTACATTCAGCGCGCGCGCGGGGGTTACAAACAGGGGCGCCCCGACAAATAGTTGCATATAGAGCGTTTAAATAATGTGTGTTCATTGAATTCATAAATGATATAGATGAAAAAAATGAAATTGAATCACAACAATTTATCTAAGACGCAACACAACGTAATGCAGTAAATGCCTGGGCCTTAAAGTGGCATTTGTTCGCTTATGTGTCTATGTAGACATATTAACTCGTTCATGTACGATTCTCACCTATTTGTTTTATGAAATTTGAAAAAAAAATATAGCACAGAACTTGTTTAATTTGATACCAAATGACATTATTTAATATATTAACAATAACTGAATTCATTTTTTTTCATTAAATGATAGTGATTTTTGCTATCAGGAAAATACGTGTATGAGCTGCTGACCACTAATTATAGGGGCCAGCCCTTTTTTCTTAATTTTAAATGAAAGCTCTCGTTATTCTAAACAACTTTTGCTCTATATGTATTAACAAAATATTTTTAGTTTAAAGGTTATTATACAAAGAACAACAAAATTTCAGACCCCCCCCAAAGCATTATACTTTACCGGCAAATAGCTTAAAAACTTAAAAACATTTTGCCAAACTTTTCATGCCAGCAAAACTATAAAATGTTACCAACAAGTCTGCTAAATTTCATGCAACTATCTTTTGTAGTTCCCGAGATCAACTCTGGACAAAAGACCCCCCAATTTTCAATTAAAGGGCAATAACTCATAACCGGAAGTGAATTTTAAAAATTTGAAAAAATCGTCTCGAGATATTAACATTGTCTACATACCCTGAAAGTTTCATAACAATCAGACAACAAATGTACGAGAAATGGCCTACACAAAATTTGCGGATAAAAAAAAAATAATAAGAAGAAACAGTAGAATAACAGAAGGGTTTTCCGTTGAAAAACGGAAAACCCTAATAAGAAACAGTAGAATAACAGAAGGGTTTTCCGTTGAAAAACGGAAAACCCTAATAATAGAAAGAAACAATAGAATAACAAGAGGGTCTTCCGTTGGAAACGGAAGACCCTAAAAAGAAACCGAAGAATAACAAGAGGGTCTTCCGTTGAAAATGGAAGACCCTAACTAGACTCTTGTTGCAAAAGCAACAAAAAGGTCTTCCGTTTTGATTTACATGTATCAATTTAACTGTAAGACATTACTTCTCTCACATAGAAAAAATAGTGGATGTGATAATTATTGTGAATGATATATCCAGACGTTACTTCTATGTAAAACAACCGGAATAAAAAAGAAATCAGTTTTTGAAGTACTTTCTGTGACGACCGGAAGTAGCGACGAACTAAACAAAACATGTTAACCAGTTTTACTATCATAAGTCAATCTTTCGTCAAAGTTTGGTTGTTCGCATCTCTGCCAAATTTGAGATATCTTTGAAACAATGTTTTCTGTCTCGGGACCGGAAACGGACGAACGGAAGTTTTTAAAAAAGGGCTCGTATTTCGCATACATTTGCTTAGCGTGCATCACTGTTTATGGGGCTAGATAAAACACACAAGAAGGTTAGTTAAACTTGTTAAAAACATGATTTGTTTGAACCCTTACGGTGGGAACCGGAAGTGACAGTTGACAAAATAAAACCCGTAAAACACATTTTCAATTAAATGTCTATCATTCACGAAAGCTTTGTGTCTCAATCACTTACAGTGACAAAAATCTCGCGGGCATCACATAGAGATGTTTGAGATATCTCAACGGAAGTAAAATTTATTTGCTAATTTAACATTATATATATGTAATAACTAAGATTGTATACTGATATATTCATTCTATGTCTTATATATAAATTAAGAAAAAAAAATTGATGAGCTTCCGATGACGACTGGAAGTTACGCCGAACCAAACAAAATAGTGTAAACACATGTACATACATAGGTATATTATCCCACAAAGTTTGATTGTTCAAGTCAATACTGTTTCTGGGATCTTGTCGAAATAAGGTTTTTTGTCTCGGAACAGGAAACAGACAAACGCAAGTGCTCAAAGTAAATTGTATTAAATATCATTTGTATACTTGTCCTTTGTACTTTATTGTTCATCGAGCACACTACAAATGTCAGAAGAATCATGTTAATTTGATTAACAGCTCGATTTGTTTGAAGTCTTTCTGTGTGGACCGGAAGCGACGGAAAACAAAATGAAACCAGTTAAATACATTTTCAATCAAATGTCTATCATCCATGAAAGTTTTGTGCTTTGATCACATTTAGTTTCTGAGATCTCGTTTGTACAAAATGTGTTTTAAAAAAGCTATCTGAAATATTTGAGATCTCTCACCGGAAGTAGATTTTTGTTGTTGATATAACATCGCATAGATAACTTATGCTTAAAATTTATACTTATATATTTATTTTATGAAAAAGGAATTAAATGCGTAAAAGAAGTTATTCTTTTATGTGCTTCCGGTGACGACCGGAAGTTACGCCGAGCAAAACAAAATAGTGGGAACACATCTACATACATTGGTCTATCATCCCACTTAGCTTGATCGTTTAAGTCGTTACCGTTTTTGAGATCTCGTCGAAAAAAGGTTTTTTGTCTCGGGACAGGAAACGGACGACCGGAAGTGCTCAATGTAAATTGTATTTAATATTTTTGTTGTACTTGCCTTTTCTACTTTATAATTCATCGACTTCACTACAAATATAAAAGAAAAACAGTTAAACGGATAAACGGCTCTATTTGTTTGAAGTCTTTCTGTGTGGACCGGAAGTGACGGAAGATAAAACAAAACCGGTTAAACACATCTTCAATCAAATGTCTATCATCCATTAAAGTTTTGTGCTTTGATCACTTACAGTTTCTGAGATCTCGTTTATACAAAATGTGTTTAAAAAAAGCTACCTGAGATATTTAAGATATCTCACCGGAAGTAGAATTTTGTTGTTGATATAACATCGCATAGATAACTTATGCTTAAAATTTATACTTATATATTTATCTTATGATAAAGGAATTAAATGCGTAAAAGTAGTTATTTTTTATGTGCTTCCGGTGACGACCGGAAGTTACGCCGAGCAAAACAAAATAGTGGGAACACATCTACATACATTGGTCTATCATCCCACTAAGTTTGATTGTTTAAGTCGTTACCGTTTTTGAGATCCCGTCGAAACAAGGTTTTTTGTCTCGGGACAGGAAACGGACGACCGGAAGTGCTCAATGTGAATTGTATTTAAAATTTCATTTGTACTTGCGTTTTCTACTTAATTGTTCATCGACTTCACTACAAATATAAAAGAAAAACAGTTTTATGGATAAACGGCTCTATTTGTTTGAACTCTTTCTGTGTGGACCGGAAGTGACGGAAGAGAAAACGAAACCGGTTAAACACATCTTCAATCAAATGTCTATCATCCATGAAAGTTTTGTGCTTTGATCACTTATAGTTTCTGAGATCTCGTTTGTACAAAATGTGTTTCAAAAAAGGTACCTGAGATATTTGAGATATCTCACCGGAAGTAGATTTTTGTTGTTGATTTAACATCGCATAGATAACCTATGCATAGATTTTTCCTTATATATTTATTTTATGGAAAAGGAATTTTATGCGAAAAAGTAGATATTTTTAAAGTGCTTCCGGTGACGACCGGAAGTTACGACGAACAAAACAAAATAGTTTAAACACATCTACAGCTATAGGTCTATCATCCCACAAAGTTTGGATGTTGAAGTTTTTACCGTTTCTGAGATCTCGTTGATACAAGCTTTTTCAATGCGGGACAGGAAACGGACGACCGGAAATGATTTTTGACAAAATGAAAAAAAAACCTCGAGATATTGTCATTCTCTTTCATTCTAGCAAATTTCATAAAAATCTATTCACCCATCTCTGAGAAATCTTGTGGACAAAAAAAGGAAAAAAAAATAATAATAACTAGACTCTTGTTGCTATAGCAACAAAAAGGTCTTCCGTTCCTCATGTATAAATCTGTACAAAAGATCCATTTCTCTTGTAAACAGAAAATGGATATTATTTATACTAAAAAGGAATTCCCAAGAAATAAACAAACAAAAAGACAAAACTTCATTTTTGAGTACTTTCTGTGACGACCGGAAGTTACGCCGGATCATACAAAACATAGTAAACATATCTTCATACATTGCCTTGTATTTCCTCAAATTTTGGATGTTCAAGTTTTTGTTAGTTATAATATCTCGTTGAGAAATGGTTTTTGTCTCGGGACCGGAAAGGAACGAACGGAAGTGATTAAGAAATTGAAAATACGTATTTTAGTACATTTACCTATGATAAGTGTATTGTTCATCACATTGAGTAATATGCTAAACAAAATTCTAATTTAAAAAAAAAACAACCTTTTATTGCTTTTATTTTATCACTTCGAGTGAAAACCGGAAGTGACGTACGACCAAATGGAACCCGTTAAACACATGTTCGTTCAAATGTCCATTATCCATAAAAGTTTTGTGTCTTGATCTCTCAAAGTTTCTGAGATCTTGGGGGTAGTTTGTTTTTTTAAAAGAAGGCTACCTGAGATATTTGAGATGTCTCAACGGAAGTAGAACTTTTTTGGGTTTTTTCACCATCTGTGGATGACCTCCTGTATTTTTATAACTAAAAGGTTACTTCCATGCCAAATAACCAACATATTTTTAAAAAATCAGAATTTGGTGTACTTTCTGTGACGACCGGAAGTTACGCCGGATGAAACAAAATAGTGTTAACACGTGTCCATACACAGGTCTATAATCCTACAAAGTTTGGTTGTTGAGGTCGTTACCGTTTTTGAGATCTCGTCGATATAAGGTTTTTTGTCTCGGGACAGGAAACGGACAAACGGAAGTGCTTAATGAAATTTAAATTTTTTATATCTTGTTACTTTTCTATTTTACATTATTATTCATCGAAGTAGCTAAAACTATCAAATAAAAACAGTTTTATGGATAAACAGTTTGATTTGTTTGAACTCTTCCGCTGTGGACCGGAAGTGACGGAAGACAAAATGAAACTGTTTAAACACATCTTCAATCAAATGTCTATAATTAGTGAAAGTTTCGTGTCTTAATCACGTACAGTACCTGAGAAATTGCGGGTACAAAATATGTTTTGAAAAAGCTTCCTGAGATAATCGAGAAGTAGATTTTTTTTGTTTATTTAACATTGTATAGATGACATATAAAAGGATCTATACTAATATCTTTATTCTATGGGAGATAAATTAAATATGTAAAAACAAAAATTTTTGAAGTGCTTCCGGTGACGACCGGAAGATACGCCGAACAAAACAAAAATGTTTAAACACATCTACAACTATAGGTCTATCATCCCACAAAGTTTGGATGTTCAAGTGTTTACCGTTTCTGAGATCTCGTTGGTACAAGCTTTTTCAACACGGGACAGGAAACGGACGAACGGAAACGATTTTTGACAAAATGAAAAAAACGACTCGAGATATTGTCATTTTCTTCCATTCCAGAAAATTTCACATAAATCTATCTAGTCATCTCTGAGAAATCTTGTGGACAAAAACTGGGAAAAAAATAATAATAATAAAAAACCTTACAATCACTATAAGGTCTTCCGTTGGAAACGGAAGACCTTAACTAGAGCAAAGCTCGTTGCAAAGCAACGAGTGGGTCTTCCGTTAATGTCGGAAGTAAAGCTGGAAGTTCCTGTAAGAAGCAGAGCTCTTAAAGCAACAACAAGAGTAACTAAAATAAAAAGCTAAAAAAAATCGAATTATTCCTGGTACGACTTAACAAAATCCGAATGATTTTAAGTACGAATTAACAAACACCTTTTTGATTTTAAGAACGACTTAACCAAAAAAAATCCGAATGTGTTTAAGTACGACTTAACAATTATGTTTGGTACGAGTTAACTTTACTTTGAACATTATGCTATTTTTTAAACCAAGGACGCAGAATCAAAATTTCCGGAAAAATCAATTTTTAAACCCCGATATCTCTGTAATGCATCGTCCGATTTTAAAACGGTTCTCAGTGTTAACTTCAGCCTAATCAGCTCTACAAAACACATATTCATTTTTGATTCGATCAGAAAATTCATTTTTTCGAAAAATTTGTTTCACTTCCGGTTTCGACCGGAAGTGACAGATTTTCATTTCCAGCCTTATTACAGAGGTAAATCGACCAAATCATAACCATTGAAAATTTCAAGCCTCTATCTTAAAGCGTTTTTGAAAAAAGTCCGGGACAAAATGACTTTTTAAAATTTTTAAAAATGACGTCACGTCAAAACGGAGGTGCCGTTGTCCTTAAAACGTTAACATTCTTGAGGGACGCTAACTTGCAAAACTCTCTGAAAATTTCATCAAAATCGGTTAAAAACCTTTTGAGTTATGAAGCAAAAAAGGAGTCAGAAGAAAAGAAAAAGAATAATAATAACTAGAGCAAAGCTCGTTGCAAAGCAACGAGTGGGTCTTCCGTTAATGTCGGAAGTAAAGCTGGAAGTTCCTGTAAGAAGCAAAGCTCTTGAACCAATAACAAGAGTAACTTAAATAAAAAGATGAAAAAATCGAATTATTCCTGGTACGACTTAACAAAATCCGAATGATTTTAAGTACGACTTAACAAAAACCTTCCTGATTTCAAGAACGACTTAACAAAAAAATTCCGAATGTGTTCAAGTACGACTTAACAATTATTTTTGGTATGAGTTAACTTTACTTTGAACATTACGCTATTTTTTAAACCAAGGGCACGGAAACAAAATTTCCGGAAAAATCAATTTTTAAACCCCGATATCTCTGTAATGCATCGTCCGATTTTAAAACGGCTTTCAGTGTTAGATTCAGGTTATTAAGCTTTACAAAACACATATTCATTTTCGATTTGATCAGAAAATTCATTTTTTCGAAAAATTTGTTTCACTTCCGGTTTGGACCGGAAGTGACAGATTTTCATTTCCAGCCTTATTACAGAGGTAAATCGACCAAATCATAACCATTGAAAATTTCAAGCCTCTATCTTAAAACGTCATTGAGAAACGCTGCGGACAAAATCATTTTTTGAAAATTTTAAAAATAACGTAACGTAAAAACAGAAGTGACGTTGTAAAAAAAAACGTTAACATCTTAGAGGGATAATAGTTTCACATTACCTCTGAAAGTTTCATTAAAATCGGTTGGAAACTTTTTGAGTTATAAAGCCGAGAAGGAGTCAGAAAAAAAAGAAAAAGTATAATAACTAGAGCAAAGCTCGTTGCAAAGCAACGAGTGGGTCTTCCGTTAATGTTGGAAGTAAAGCTGGATGTTCCTGTAAGAAGCAGAGCTCTTAAACCAATAACTGAAGTAACTAAAATAAAAAGATGAAAAAATCGAATATTCCTGGTACGACTTAACAAAATACGAATGATTTTAAGTACGACTTAACAAAAAACCTTTACGATTTTAAGAACGACTGAACAAAAAATAATCCGAATGTGTTCAGGTACGACTTATCAATTATTTTTGGTACGAGTTAATTTTTACTTTGAACATTACGCTATTTTTTAAACCAAGGACGCGGAATCAAAATTTCCGGAAAAATCAATTTTTAAACCCCGATATCTCTGTCATGCATCATCCGATTTGAAAACGGCTTTCAGTGTTAGATTCAGCTTAAATAGCTCTACAAAACATATTTTCATTTTTGATTCGATCAGAAAATTCATTTTTTCGAAAAATTTGTTTCACTTCCGGTTTCGACCGGAAGTGACAAAATACATTTTTTTGGTCAAATGCCATAAGTTAATCTGCAGATTTACAATCACAGAAAATTTCAAGTCTATATAAACCACCATTTACGAGAAAAGTCATGGACAAAATCACTTTTTGAAAATTTTTAAAATGACGTAACTAGAAAACGGAAGTGATTTAATGACTGAAACTTTACAAGCTTTAAGGGACAAGAATTTAACGTAATCCCTGAAAATGTCTTGCAAATCGGTTGAATAGTGTTTGAGATATAAAGCAAAAAAGAAGTCAGAAGGAAAAACAAGAAGAATAATAATAATAAAAAAAAACAATAGAATAACAGGAGGGTCTTCCGTTGAAAACGGAAGACCCTAATAATAAAAAGAAACCGAAGAATAACAAGAGGGTCTTCCGTTGAAAACGGAAGACCCTAATAATAACTAGAGCAAAGCTCGTTGCAAAGCAACGAGTGGGTTTTCCGTTAATGTCGGATGTAAAGCTGGTAGTTCCTGTAAGAAGCAGAGCTCTTAAACCAAAAACAAGAGTAACTAAAAAAAAAAAAAACGAAAAAAAATCGAATTATTCCTGGTACGACTTAACAAAATCCCAATGATTTTAAGTACAACTTAACAAAATCCTTCCTGATTTCAAGAACGACTTAACAAAAAAAATCAGAATGTGTTCAAGTACGACCTAACAATTATTTTTGGTACGAGTTAACTTTACTTTGAACATTAAGCTATTTTTTAAACCAAGGACGCGGAATCAAAATTTCCGGAAAAATCAATTTTTAAACCCCGATATCTCTGTAATGCATCGTCCAATTTAAAAACGGATTTCAGTTTTGAACTCAGCATGAAAATTACTGTAAAATAGGTATGTGAAATTTTTAAAATTGAAAAACATGAAAAAACAAAAAAATTGGTTTTGCTTCCGGTTTCGACCGGAAGTGTCCGAATTGAGTTTCCAGCCTTATGTCATAAGTAAAACGGTATTTCTACCTATTCTGTAAATCTCATAGCTTTATCTTAAATCAAAAATGAGAAAAGCTCCGGACAAAATCACTTTTTAAAACTTGAAAAACGTCAATATCTGACGAATTTGATTACGTCATCAAATAATTTTTTCATATCATAGAGATCTTTTAGATACACATTAAAGCTGTAAATTTCAAAACAATCGATGCAAGCGTTTTTGAAATATTTGAGTTGGAAAAAAAATAAAAAGAATAATAATAATAAGAATAAGAAACTAGAGCAAAGCTCGTTGCAAAGCAACGAGTGGGTCTTCCGTTAATGTCAGAAGTAAAGCTGGAAGTTCCTGTAAGAAGCAGAGCTCTTAAACCAATAACAAGAGTAATAAAAAGAAAAAAATGAAAACAATCGAATTATTCCTGGTACGACTTAACAAAATGCGAATGATTTTAAGTACGAATTAACAAAAACCTTTTTGATTTTAAGAACGACTTAACAAAAAAAATCCGAATGTGTTTAAGTACGACTTAACAATTATTTTTGGTACGAGTTAACTTTACGATAAAGATTATGCTATATTTTAAACCAAGGACGCGGAATCAAAATTTCCGGAAAAATCAATTTTTAAACCCCGATATCTCTTTAATGCATCGTCCGATTTTAAAACGGCTTTCAGTGTTAGATTCAGCTTAATATGCTCTACAACACACATATTCATTTTTGATTTGATCAGAAAATTCATTTTTTCGAAAAATTTGTTTCACTTCCGGTTTCGACCGGAACTGACAGATTTTCATTTCGAGCCTTATTACAGAGGTAAATCGACCAAATCATAAGCATTGAAAATTTCAAGCCTCTATCTTAAAGCGTTTTTGAGAAAAGTCCGGGACAAAATGGCTTTTTAAAATTTTTAAAAATGACGTCACGTCAAAACGGAGGAGACGTTCTCTTTAAAACTTTAATATTTTTGAGGGACGCCAACTTGCAAAAATCTTTGAAAATTTCATCAAAATCGATTAAAAACCTTTTGAGTTATGAGGCAAAAAAGAAGTCAGAAGAAAAGAAAAAGAATAATAATAATAATAAAAAGAAACCGAAGAATAACAAGAGGGTCTTTCGTTGGAAACGGAAGACCCTAAAAAAAGAAACCGTAGAAAAACAAAAGGGTCTTCCGTTGGAAACGGAAGACCCTAAAAAGAAACCGAAGAATAACAAGAGGGTCTTCCGTTGGAAACGGAAGACCCTAATAACTAGACATGATCTCGTTGCGAGCAACGAGGAGGTCTTCCGTCCGATTTTAAGAATATGGAATGACTTGCTCTTGATCTTCGTCAACGAAACATATCTGGAAATGGATGCGGAATCTAAGAGTAATGGGGAAAAGACTATCTACCCCTTTGGTGTCTCTTTTTTGAGGGATCAGCCCTTTTCATTCATTTTAGTTAAAAGGTATTTTTGTGTACCGCTAATAAGTGTTTAGAAATTGGAAACCGTTTTTGAATTATCTGGGAAAAATCGTTTTGATATCCGGTCCCAAAACTCTTTTTAGGGCCCAGATAACAAACAATACATAGTTGTACTATGTTCAGCACATTATTTTGAGCATCTTTTGTTAAATACTGCTTTTCAAAATTTTACTCCATTTTCAAATATTGAAGATCAAAGTGTTTGACTTTTGGCCCCTTAAAAATACCTAATTACGTAACATAGGAGAAAATGATTGTCATGTATAAGTGAATGACGTTAGAATGAACATAATTGCTTCTATAACGTATCACAAAATATTTCACAGTAAAATGTTATCATTAAAAAACTTTAAGCCCACCTCAGCCCCATATTTGAAGGGCCAGCCCCCTTGTTTTTGATGCCATAAGAATGTTCTTGTCAATTTAAACACATTTTGTAAAAGAAGTGTTTAGAAATTCTGTACCGTTCTCGAGATATTTGGAGAGGGCCGTTTTAGGAGACGACCCTGTATCTCCTTTTAGTAAAAAGTTATCATTAAAAGACTTTAGAGCCCCTTCAGCCCCTTATTAGAAGGGCCAGCCCCTTTTTCATGATTTCAAATGAAAAGTCTTGTCAATTCAAACACATTTTGTTCAACAAGTGTTTACAAATTTTGTACCGTTCTCGAGATATTTTCAAAGGGTCGTTTTACGGACCGACCCTGTAACTCCCTTTAAGGACCGCATAACAAAGAATAAATGGTTGTACATTGTTAAGCTTAATATTTTGAGCATTTTTTGTTTAATATTGCTTATCAAAATTTTCCTCCATTTTGAGATATTGAGCATCAAAGTTTTGGACTTCTGGCCCCTTAAATCCCCTAATTATGTAACATAGGAGTAAATAATTGCCATGTATAGGTGAATAACGTTAGAATGAACATAATTGCTTCTATAACGTATCACAAAATATTTCACAGTAAAAAGTTATCATTAAAAGACTTTAGAGCCCCATCAGCCCCTTATTGGAAGGGCCAGCCCCTTTTTCTTGATTTTAAATGAAAGCTTTTGACTTTATAAAGATTTTTTATTCTACATGTTATAACAAAATACTATCGAGGAAAGAGATATTGAAAGAAAACCACAAAAAATCACGACGCTTTTTTAACCGTAATTTTCGAGCTCGGGCGAGCTTCGGCGCTTTTGGTCACAGGAAAATATATATACCACATGTCAGATCTACAACCTTTTGTCTACAATCCCTGAAAGTTTAAACTCAATATCTTAAATCGTTTAGGAGTTTACCCCTGGACAAGCCGACCCTCTGAAAATCGTTAAATTGTGAATAACTCAAAACCGGAAGTGACGTCATGGGTAAAAAAAATTTCCAATAAGGTTCAGATCACTATCTTTCAAATCTGAAAGTTTCGCGTAAATCGGTCGAACAGTTTCCGAGAAATCGCGTACACAAAATTTGTAAGAAAAAAAAAAGAAAAATAACTAGAGCAAAGCTCGTTGCAAAGCAACGAGTGGGTCTTCCGGTAATGTCGAAAGTAAAGCTAGAAGTTCCTGTAAGAAGCAGGGTTCTTAAACCAACAAACGTAAGAAACTAAAACAAAAAAAATCGAATTATTCTTGGTACGAGTTAGCAAAATCCGAATGATGCCAAGTACGAATTAACAAACCTTATCGATTTCAAGAAAGACTTAGCAAATACAAATCCGAATCTGTTAAAGTACGATTTAACAATTATCGAATAATTTTAGGTACGAGTTAATTTAACTCTGAACATAAAACTATTTTCTTTACCATGTGGAATCAAAATTTCTGGAAAAATCAAATTTTAAACCCCTTTATCTGTGTATTGCATCGGCCGGTTTTAGAACGGATTTCAGTTTTGAATTATGAATAATAAGCTCTTATTTTCTGCTTTATGATTAATAACTAATTATCGCTTAAAAATAAGTTATTATGAAAAGACTTTGTAGCCCTTTTGGCCCCTTATTTGAGGGGCTGGCCCTTTTTCTTGATATCAAATGAAAGGTCTTGTAAATATATCAATATTTTGTTACACAAGTATTCACGAATTGTTAACTGTTTAGAGATATTCGAACAACTGTGTTTTAGGGGCCGACCCTTAAACTCCTTACCAGTGCCACCAAAAAAATATTTTTAGAGATCCCATATCGTTAAGAACATTATTTTGAGCAACTTTTCTTCTACAAGGCTTTTCAAAATATTTCTCCTTTTCTAGATATTAATGACCAAATTTAAGACATCTGGCCCCTTGAAACCCCTAATTACGTATCATATGTCTTAAGTATGGTACCGTATAGATAAACATATGTACAATGAACATTTTTAGGGTCTTCCGTCTTCAGCGGAAGACCCTTCTATTATTCTATTGTTTCTTTTTCACTTTTCTTATTCCTATTATTATTATTATTCTTTTTTTTTCTTACCGATTTTGTGCAGACGATTTCTCGGAGATTAGTGACTCGATTACGCCCAAATTTTCAATATCAACGTGTTTTTATCTAAAGCTGATATATAATTTTTATTTTTTGAAAAAACACTTCCGGTCAGAAGTTATCGTCCGTTTACGATTTTAAAAAGTCAATTTTGTCTGTCGGGTTTCTCAAAAACGAGTGAAGATAAAAAGCTGAACATTTCAGAGATGATAGATCTACCGTTTTTCTGGTGCACCTCAGTCAAGAGAATGTCCGCCGTCACTTCTGGTCGTCACCGGAAGGAAATTTGAAAAATTGAATTTTTCGAATTTTTTAGTTTTTTATATTTTTCTTTGAGATTTTTACATCTTATAGTGACCCTTTTACTGATTCAGAATATGTATTTTGTTTAAAAATCGATCAACGCGTTCTCGAGATATTAGGCATCAAAGTCCTGAAGCGAGAGTCCGAGTAGCTCAGTCGTTAGAGTCGTGGTCATGTGCCTAGGCGACCCGGGTTCGAGCCCCGAGTGCCGAATTTCTTTCCCCCTCTTTTTGTGCTTAGATCTGATTTTTTTATCTTTAAAATGATGGATTCTGTTCTTTTCTGTTTTGATTTAGTAAAAGAAGTTACAGTAATATCGCTTTTCCCCATATTTGAGTATTGAGATCCATAGCTATGTATTCATACTGAAATAAAGTTAACATGTTGAAAAAAATCAAAAGTTACATCTTTAAAACAACGCTTATACATTGTTCTAACATATGTGTTTTGTTTAAAAATTGTGTAATATGTGATATTTAGAATTTAATATTCTCCGTTTAATAAAGAAGTCACTGACCGACCCCCCCCCCCATTCATAAAATCATTTAGTTTTTCTGACCCGATTTTACTTGATCTTTGATCTTGGACCTTTAATATCAACTTAGTATCATTCTAGATTACTGTACTAATTTCCAGACCAATTCGTTCATTATAAACAGAGTTATGAACTTTTTGGCATTTGAGCTTCAATCGTCGTGTTTGACATGTACTGTACAAAAAAAATCTAACTCCCGAGTCCTTCACTCAATTCTAATGAAAATTCGTGAATATAAACCTCGGACCCCATTCTTATTGTCTGTCAAATATGCAGCGGATTGAACAATTAAGAAGAATCAAACGGCGCTTACAGCCTATACGCGGACATAAAATTTACACACTACACGCACTACACTACACCCCCCCCCCCCCTTATTCACAAAATCATTAAGTTTTTCTGGACTGATTTGACTGAATCTTTCATCTTGGACCTTTATTTTCAACCTAGTACCATTCTAGATTACTGTACTAATTACCAGACCAATTCGTTCACTTTTAAGAGAGTTATGAATTTTTGGACATTTGAGTTTCGATTGGCGTGCTTGACATGTACTGTAGAAAAAAATTCTAACTCCCGAGCCCTTCACTCAATCCTAATGAAAATTTGTGTAAATGTACCTCGGACCCCATTCTTATTATCTGCCAAATATGCAGCGGATCGAAGAATTCAGAAGAAATTCCTGAGATCAAGCGGCAAGTTTAGCCTGTACGAGGACTTAAAATTTACACAGTACAAGGGATGTAAGCAGCCGCGTAATATTTCTGTTGCATGTATATTTCTCGTTTTCCGTTTAGTCTGTATCTACGATAGCGTGTGAACTACTTATGAATGTTAGAACTGTGGAAATTACTGTCATCAAATTTTTACCGAATAAAATTACGTGTTACTGATTTCCTTATTTCTACATTTATAATGATTTTATCAATCCTGTTGAAATAAAACAGTCAAACACAATAATAAACGACACGAAAAAAAATCTCAACACTGAAATACATGTGTAAAATGCATCAGTCATTGTTTTAGGACTTTACTTCCCCTAATTGTCGTTAACCGAATCCGAGATCCACACCTCAAAATACTACTTTCGATTTATTTACGACGAAAATCAAGCTCGGGTCTTTTCACCCCCCCTCCAAACAAAAACACGCATCAATATTTCAAATGACATCGCACTGTTACCAAAGCTGTGTAGTCAGACATCTCACACATCGTTCCTCATCTCATACAAAAATTCAGCTCCTCTCCCGGGCGGAAACGCCCCAAATTCAAAGAGAAATTCGGGAATTATTTCGCGTCAGCCATGTTTTGACGTGAACCTTTGCTGAAATACTGTTATGACACCTGCAAAGGCCTAGCCGGAGTTAAAATTTCTTCTTTCTCTCTATTTCTTTCGCTCCATTTTTTTTTTTTTTTATTTTCTAACTAAAATATTCAACATAAAGGGGCTGTTGGACTGTAGTACAAGTTGAAAAACACACTTTCTTTAAGATTTATACAAAACAGCCTTTTATTATTAGGGTCTTCCGTCTTCAGCGGAAGACCCTTCTATTATTCTATTGTTTCTTTTTCACTTTTCTTATTCCTATTATTAGGGTCTTCCGTCTTCAGCGGAAGACCCTTCTATTATTCTATTGTTTCTTTTTCACTTTTCTTATTCTTATTATTATTCTTTTTTTTTCTTACCGATTTTGTGCAGACGATTTCTCAGAGATGGCTTGATAGATTTCATTCAAATTTTCAAGATTAACGTGTTTTTATCTGAAGTTTATTGTTTTTTATCCATTTCTGAAAATACACTTCCGGTCGGAAGTTATCGTCCGTTTACGATTTTAAAAAGTCAATTTTGTCGGCAACGTTTCTCAAAAACGAGAAAAGATATAGGGCTGAAATTTTTAGAGAAGACAGATCTACCGTTTTTCTGGTGCAACACACTCACCAAAATGTCCGCCGTCACTTCCTGTCGTTTTTGGAAGAAAATTTCAAAAATTGAATTTTTCGACTTTTTTATTTTTTATTATTTTTCTTTGAAATTTTTATACCTTATAGTGACCCTTTTACTGTTTAAGAATATGTAATTAGTTTTAAAATCGATCAAGGCGTTCTCGAGAAATTAAGTGTCAAAGTTCTGAAGCGGAGTCCGAGTAGCTCAGTCGATATAGTCGTGGACATGGCCCAGGCGACCCGGGTTCAAGCCTCGAGTGCCGCAAAAAAAAATTTCATTTTTTTTCGCTTAGATCTACGATTTTATCTTTGAATTGATAAGTTTAATCTAATCTATTCAAAAATCGGGCGGAAGACCCACTCGTTGCTCGCAACGAGATCGAATCTAGTTGGTTCTATAATTGATAACAAATTATTTTTCAGTAAAGAGTTATTATTAAAAGACTTTAGAGCCCTCTTGGTCCCTTATTTGAGGGGCCAGCCCTTATTCCTTGATATCAAATAAAAGGTCTTGTAAATACATGTATAAACACATTTTGCTCAACAAGTGTTCAGAAATTGTTGACCGTTCTAAAGATATCTGAACAATTGTGTTTTAGGGGCCGACCCTTTAAATCCTAACTTGGGGCACCAACAAAAATTATTTAGGTAGCATATTGTTAAGAACATTATTATAAGCATTTTTTGTTCTATAAGGCTTATCAAAATAATTCTCCTTTTCTAGATACTATAGATCAAAATTTTGGACCTCTGGCCCCTTGAAACCCCTAATTACGTAACATATGACTTAGGCATGGCACTGTATAAATAAACAGATATACAATGAACATTTTTGGTTCTATAGTTGATAACAAATTATTTTTCAGTAAAGAGTTATTGCAAAAAGACTTAAGAGCTATTTCGGCCCCTTATTTGAGAGGCCAGCCCCTTTTTCTTGAAATCAAACGCAAGTCCTAGTTAATCTGAACAACTTTTGCATTACATGTCTTAACAAAATATTTACACATTAAAAGCTAGGGCCGAAAATGTGCGAAATTTTCGTGAAAAAAATTGGTGCCTATTTTTGAGCTCGGGCGAGCATCGCCGCCTTGCGCATTTTTCAAAACATCAGATAAATAGGATCATCTACAGACATTCATCTACTATCCCTGAAAGTTTCACGTTTCTATCGCAATTACTTCTTGAGAAGTTACGTGGACAGAATGGTCCTTAAAAATTCACTAAATCCAAAAAAATCTCGGACCGGAAGTGACGTCATCAGACAGAAAATTTATAATATCAAGTATATTTGTTGCTCATTGTGTCCTGTAAATTTCATGCAAATCGGTCATGTAGTTCACGAGAAATAGCGTTTGAAAAAAGTCAGAAAAAAAATAAAAATAACTAGAGTAAAGCTAGAAGTTCCTGTAAGAAGCAGAGTTCTAAAACCAACTACAAGGGAAAATAAAAAAAATATTTTATATCTTATTCTAAGTACGACTTAACTATATCTGAATGATTTCAAGAACGAATTAACAAAATCCTTTACAATTTCTAAAACGACTTAATAAAAAAAATCCCAAATGTGTTCAAGAACGAATTAACAATTTCCGAATTATTTTAGGTACGAGTTAACTTTACTTTGAACATAACACTATTTTCTTAACCAAGAACGTGGAATCAAAATTTCCGGAAAACTCAATTTTTAAATCCCAATATTTTTGATGCATCGTCCTATTTTAAAACAGATTTGAGTTTTAATTTAAGCTTAATAAAAGCTTCTTTGTTGATTTATGATTAATATCAAATTATTGGTCAGAAAAGAGTTATTATAAAAAGACTTAATAGCCCTTCTGGCCCTTACTTTGAGGGGTCAGCCCCTTTTTCTTGATATCAAATAAAAGGTCTCGCTAATATAAACATATTCTGTTCTAAAAGTAATCATGAATTATAAACCGTTATCGAGATATCTAAACAACTGTGTTTTAGGGGCCGACCCTATAACCCTTTACCGGGGCCACTAAGAACAAAATATTTGGTATCATATTGTTAAGAACATTATTTTGAACAACTTTTGTTCTACATTGTTTTTCAAAATATTTCTCCTTTTTCAAATATTTATGATCAAAGTTTTGAATTCTGGCCCCTTGAAACCCCTAATTACGTAATATATGACTAAGGAATGGTAATATATAGATAAACAGCCGTACAATGAACATTTTTGCTTCTATAATTGATAACAGATTATTATTCAGTAAAGAGTTATCATAAAAATATTTTAGACCCCTTTTGACCCCTGATTTGAGGGGCCAGCCCCTTTTTCTTGATATCAAATTAAAGGTCTCGCAAATATAAACATATTTTGTTCAACAAATATTCACGAAATGTTAACCGTTCTTAAGATATCTGTACAAATGTGTTTTAGGGGCCGGCCCTTTATCTCCTCAATGGGGTCATAAACAAAAAAGTTGAAGGTAGCATATTGTACAGAACATTATTTTGAGCAACTTTTGTTCTACAATGCTTTTCAAAATATTTCTCCTTTTTCAGATATTAATCATCAAAGTTTGGAACTTCTGGCCCCTTGAAACCCCTAATTACGTAACATATGACTTAAGTACGGTACTGTATAGATAAACAGCTGTACAATAAACATTTTTGCTTTTATAATTAATAACAAATTATTCTTCAGTAAAGCGTTATGGTAAGAAGACTTTACAACCCCCTTGGCCCTTAATTTGAGGGGCCAGCCCCTTTTTCTTGATATTAAATGAAAGCTCGTGGAAATTGAAACAATTCTTGCATTACAACTTTTAACAAAATATTTATACATCAAAAGGTATAACGGAAAATGTGCAAAAATTTCGTGAACAAATTTGATGCTAATTTTCAGGTTCAGGCGAGCTTTAAGGCCTTGAGCAATTTTCATAATTGAAAGCATGGGGGTACATCTACAGACATTCATCTACAATCCCTGAAAATTTCAAGCTTCTATCTTGAATAGTTTCGGAGGAGATGCGTGGACAAAATGACCCTTAAAAATTTATAAAATCGTCAATATCTGAAACCGGAAGTGACGTCAACAAAAAATTTAACTAAAAACATTTATCCCCTTCGATGTCCTATAAGTCCGGAAAATTTCGTGCAAATCGGGCGAATAGTTTTCGAGAAATTAACCTTTAAAAAAGGCAGAAAAAGAATGTTAAGAATAACTAGAGCAAAGCTCGTTGCAAAGCAACGAGTGGGTCTTCCGTTAATGTCGAGAGAAAAGCTAGAAGTACCTGTAAGAAGCAAAGCTCTTAAGCCAATAACAAGAGTAACTAAAACAATAAGAAAAAAAATCGAATAATTCTTGGTACGGCTTAACAAAATCCAAATGATTTTAAGTACGACTTAACAAAAACCTTTTGGATTTCAAGAATGTATTAACAAAATAAACCCGAATGTGTTCATGTACGACTTGACAGGATTATTTTTGGTACGAATTAATTTTACATTTAACTTTACGCTATTTTTTAAACCGAGAACGCGTAATCAAAATTTCCGTAAAAATCAAATTTTAACCCCCAATTTGTCTGTAGTTCATGGTCCGATTTTAAAACGAATTTCAGCGTTAGATTAAGCTTAAAAAGTTTTGTTTTTGCTTAATGAAAAATATCAAATTATCGCTTACAAAAAAGTTATCACAAAAGACTTACCAGCCCTTTTAGCCCCTTATTTTAGGGGCCAGCCCTTTTTTTATATATAAAATACAGGTATTGCAAATGTTAACATATTCTGTTCACATGTATTCACGAATTGTTAAACGTTTTCGAGATATCTGAACAGCTTTGTTTTAGGGGCCGAGCCTTGAACTCCTTATCGGGGTCACCAACAACAAATATTTAGTTGCCATATTCTTTAGAACATTATTCTCAACATTTTTGTGTTCTACATTGCTTTTCAAAATAGTTTTTCTTTTTTCGGATATTAATGATCAATGTTTTGAACTTCTGGTCCCTTGAAACCCCTAATTACCTAAAATATGACTTAGGTATGGTACTGTAAAGATAAACAGATGTACAGTGAATAATTTTGCTTCTATAATTAATAACAAACTTTTGTTAGTAAAGAGTTATTGTAAGAAGCTTTTAGAGCCCTCTTGGCCCCTAATTTAAGGGGCCAGCCCCTTATTCTTGAAATCAAATTAAAGGTATTGCAAATATAAACATATTTTGTTCAACAAGTGTTCACAAAGTGTCAACCGTTCACGAGATATCTGTACAAATGTGTTTTAGGGGCCGACCCTTAAACTCCTTAATGGGGCCATCAACAAAAAATTGAAGATGACATATTGTACAGAACATTATTTTGAGCAACTTTTGTTCTATATTGCTTTTCAAAATGTTTCTCCTTTTTCCGATATAAATGATCAAAGTTTTGAACTTCTGGCCCCTTGAAACCCCTAATTACGTAATATATGACTTAGCTATGGTACTGTATAGATAAACAGATGTACATTAAACATTTTTGCTTCTATGATTATTAACAAATTATTGTTTAGTAAAAGGTTATTGTAAGAAGACTTTAGAGCCCCCCTGGCCCCTAATTGGAGGGGCCAGCCCCTTTTCCTTGATATCAAATTAAAGGTCTTGCAAAAATAAATATCTTTTGCATTACATTATTTAACAAAATATGTATACATCAAAAGATAT
Organism: Magallana gigas; assembly: GCF_963853765.1. Lineage (NCBI taxonomy): Eukaryota > Metazoa > Mollusca > Bivalvia > Ostreida > Ostreidae > Magallana > Magallana gigas. The sequence goes on from NC_088857.1 coordinate 2,791,014, forward strand.
TACAGAAAATGTTCTAAAATTTTGTGGAAAAATTTGGTGCTTATTTTCAGTTTCGGGCGAGCTTCGAAGCCTTGAACAATTTTCATAAGTGAAGGCAATAGGGTACATCTACATACATTTATCTACAATCCCTGAAAATTTCAAGCTTCTATCTTGATTAGTTTTGGAGGAGATGCGTGGACAAAATGACCCTTAAAAATTTACAAAATCGTCAATTTCTGAAACCGGAAGTGACGTCATAAGTTCAAATTTTAATAACCTCGAGTATTTACGATACCAAACAAGTTCTGAAAATTTCGTGGAAATCGGTTGAATAGTTTTTGAGATATAAGCCACAAAAAAAGTCAGAGGAAGAATAATAATAATGAAAAAGAATCCGAAGAAAAACAAAAGGGTCTTCCGTTGGAAACGGAAGACCCTAATAATAATAGAAAGAAACAGTAGAAAAACAAGAGGGTCTTCCGTTGGAAACGGAAGACCCTAATAATAAGAAGAATAGGGAAAAAGAAACCGAACGAAAACAATAAGGTCTTCCGTTGGAAACGGAAGACCTTAATAATAAAAAGAAACCGAAGAATAACAAGAGGGTCTTCCGTTGAAAACGGAAGACCCTAAAAAGAAACCGAAGAATAACAAGAGGGTCTTCCGTTGGAAACGGAAGACCCTAATAAACTGTGTCGATGTACCTATTTTGTAAATTCCGATATGCAATGTCAACCCGTGCACGCACGGGTCAAAGTCTAGTAGATTATAAAAATGTATGAAAACACGTACAGTTGTGGGTGAAGATTACCAAGAAAAACATATTATGACAATGTTTGCAATTGTAAGTAAAATTGTTTTCATAATTTGCTGACGTACGTTTATTACTGGATCTATAAACGAACAAGAAGATCGTGATATTGTTTTCGTTCATGAATTGTTTAAATTATCATGGAAGTGGCAGCAGTATTGTTTGATTTATTCCCTGAAGATTATCAATGGAGACAAAAATTCTTTTTTAGAGGGAAGAAATTATAAAGTGTGTGTAAAATTTCAAAAGACAAGGTTCTGTAATAAACATACATAATTACTAAACGATGTACTTAGTAATCAAAAACAGAATACTATTGCGAAACACAAAGTAGTCTCGTATTTTTGTACTAATTCGTACTTCACTCGTGATCGCAAGGTTCTCGTATTACACTTGCCCATAATCTTCTGTTTTCGTTTTGTACATGTAATCGCATCAAATACGAACTACATTCCTATTCACTCGGAGGACATTCGGGGAAGACCCGAGAAACAATCGCATGAACTCGTAAAATACTCGGGGTAAATGTAGGATATTCGTAGCATCGTAGATACTACGAAGTTTCGCGAGTTTCCCTACGAATGTAGAAGATTTATTGCGACTATGTGTCCGGTGCAGTGCTAGTGTCATGCAAGCGTCTTGGAAAGTCTACGAATGCTTGAAAATCGTACTGTGGGCACAATTGTTTTGAACATGCTCAAAACAATCGCTGCGTTTGGCAATTTGCTGAAATGAAGGACGAAAGCCTAAGACTATCTCTACGATGAACTCCAAATAAGTGCGATTGCTGAACTCGTGCACTATCGTAGCTCAAAATCGTGACAGTGTTACAAGGGCTATAGGTACATTTAATACGTCGTGAAGACAGTTTATACGCAGTATTAATTCATAAACATCAATTAAATCCAAGTTAGTTTATTTTTATTTTTAATTTCTTGTCGAACAACAAAATATTAAATGACAATTTCGTAATTAGTCGTTAAATATTTCCCTTTCATTAAAGTTAAATATTTAACAGCTAGTTACGGCACTAACTTGCCGTTAAGTTAACTAATGTTCGAGCAAACGAATCTTGTTCACTACTAGTGCGTAGTAAGAGGCAGATGGCTTCATACTTAGATGTGCAGCGAGATTTTTAAAATTGATAACACTTGTTAAAAGTGATTATTATATACCGGTAATTATGTCTTAAATTAGCGAATATTTGGATTAATAAGTGTTAAAACTAAAGAATGCATATAGTATTTGCAATATAATATACACCATGAACTTTTTGGTACTGTCCAACAACTTTTTGAGGATGATAACTATTCTGCGAGTGGTTAAGTAATATTATCATATAGACATTATTAAATAATCGATATGTTGTTATAAAGACGCATTTCAAGTATTATCGAAGACACAAAAATGATGTCGACCTTGCAAGCTCGGTCGACATTACATGGCCATCTGTACATCACTTGGAGGGATATAACAATCCTATATGGGTCCATATAACTGCGTTTCGACCTGAAAATATTTTCTTTTTCAAGCAAATGTAATGACGTAGACCATTTATCCTCTTTATTAATCTATCTTACACGAAAACTTTCTTGGGCAACTTGTGTTGTTCCGTCGTACCATATTTTTAACGTTATTTCATTGAATGCAACTAAACTTGTGAGAGTCAAGAAAATCTTCCATATGGCTTTCCCTTTTTTCAAGCTATCATGCATATATATTTTTAGATCTTGTTTTATCAAATTGCATTTGAATTCACCTAACACATGTTATTTGCAGCTTTAATGAGTGATAGGGACATGCAGATATGATTTATGTAAGCATGCAGCATAATTTTTATTTGGTTTTTCAGTGACATTCAGTACGATAATGTCAACCAGCTAATGTACGCTACCGACAATTAAACAAACATTTTCATTTCACCTGTGTATCGCATCAACAGATTTTAAATTAGTCGTGACAACTTTAATGTGTTCTGTATTCGTTTTAATCGAAGTTTTGTAAATTGATATTATCACTGATTAGGTTTCTTACTGCCTAACTACAGAAATATATCGGGTTGCTAAATCGTATAGATGGCGAGGCGAAGCGTTTTATTTTTCCTCGGACTATTGTGACACATTTATTCACAAAAAGCAATGATCTACTCTCATCTTTCAAATACTAATTAGTAATCCTCGCTTCATAAAGGTTTACTTACAATGTTTTGTTGCTATTCAATTTTAAACGTTTTCTTCCTTTCCTCTGCAGAGAGTTGAGCAAATCTCAACGCTGCCATTTGTTCCGTTCTAGACAACAATATGACGTCAGAAAATGATGGCCATATTAGTTCTCACCGAACGGATATATGAGTGCCCAATCACATGCTATGTTTAAACGAATGAAAGTACGACATTTAGTCCGAAGGGAAAACAAGATCATATACATGAACGACTATATTTACAATCCAGATATTTTTTTAACATGTAAAGTGTTTAGAAAGCTACAGTAACTGCAGTTACAACGCTGTGACACACACAGGGTACTAAAAGTTTTAAAAAAATGTCGAGGTTCATAATGACGTCACAAACGTTGAACGCTCTAAAATCTAAAAATGTATACGGCAACAAGGCAGACGTAACGTTATTTGAGCTGATTTTTTACACAAACGTTCAACCATACCTTTTATTTAAAAGTCCCAAAATATTTAGAATAACCCCCTTTGACGTAATAAAACTATAATGGCATCCAGGTTTGCACAGACGACTGGCGAGGAAGGTAAAAAATTAAAGAATTAAGCAATGAAATTGATTGCTATATATTATCTTACGTTTGTTTACATATCAGTATTTGGGTAATCGGGGTCTGTAAAGTCAATAGAAGGCTCGGCTTCACCGTCTATGGACTTTACTGATCCCACAAATGTTGTAAACAGTCAGTACCAAACCTAATAAGTAATAATATATATGTAATGTTACATAGTAAACTAAAGGGTATTACATGTAATCTGCTTTATCATTTAGGAATTAATTCAATATTTATTTGTTTTATACGATATAAAATGCTTTGGGACAACTTACGCTTTAAAAACCGCGAAGTGGTTTATAAAAAAGCGTAAACTGTTTCAAACTATTTTATATCGTATAAAACTAATAAATATTGATTTCATTGCTTATAATTTTTTTTAAATCTTCATTGTAGATAAAAACGGTCATTTTACCTTTAAAATGACGTAAAATTGTACAAAATTCAAACGTAACGTCAGGCTTATTGATACGTTTTTGACTTAAGTCTTACTATGACGTAGGCAACATTCTTTATACGATATAAAATAATTGTTTAGGCAATCAGAAAGCGCGTTATAACCAGAATTAAATCATTCTTCGGTAAGTGGCTTAGTAACACACCATTATAATATAGTTTTACATTTACATCAATGTAAAGGTATCTGAACACAGTGGATGAAAAAAATATTACGTTAAATTCATCTGATTGCTCACCTTTAACCTAAATTTTGCCAAACAATTCATCCATTTAAATGGTTAAATAACGTTTTAACTATATCTATCGTTTGTTTTTAATTGTAACTATATCTATCGGGGTTTTTTTAAATATAGGAAAAAAATTAACAGTCTGTCTATATTAACATTTAAAAATATGATTTTTTGAACAATGAACTCAAGGATTTTAACAATAATGAATAAGAATATTTAAAATGATGCCTGATTTGACTCCAGAAGAGCAAAAACAACAAAAACGAAAACATACGAGGGCTGTTTGGGAATTAATGAGACATTTACTCTTACTCCCTTTCGAAGAGAGATAAACCATTGAAATTTACCAAACATTAAACCTGAATACCGTTTATAAATGTGAGAATTTCCCAGTCAATTACATCATAAGATCATTCCTGGTAATTTGACAAACTTGCTTAGAGCAACCATAACTCATCGCAATATTGCAACACTTAAACAAGCATTCTGAGAGTATTGCATAAGCAATACACGTCCCCTACCGGTTTGTATTATTCTATGAAAGCCTCCAAGCACACAACTATTTCAGAGCTATTGTAAAATGTAAACGAGATATCATGCTTTAATCAGAGAAAAAAGAACAGAGGAAATTAAAACTATATGGTTGATATAGAAATTAAATACAAAATAGATGAAGCAATACTCTTTATTTCATCTCCTGTAATTTCGCCAAGTCTATCCTGAATTCGCTGGTAAAAATTTGTGAAAACAATGCACTGTTATGCACAATATCATTTCTTACCGTCTTCTGTACCCCGAATCAAACCAAACAGTTAAACAGCCCAACCCGACAACGAACCCGATTGTAATAATTCCAAAAAAAACCCTGCCGATTAAATTTACAACACAATGTTTAACACTATTTTACAGAATTTATTTTTTTTGTTAGATATGATAAAAGGAATGGTACAAGTAACGCACGATATTATTACTGACTACATACTGGCCTCGTTTATTCAATACACTCCGAACCCGATAACGAACCCGAACATTAAAATATTGGAATATAAAAAATTAATTTTCTTGAAAATATGTCAATCAGACGCTACAAAAGTGTAAACTTGATCTGTAGTTTGACATTTTGAAGCTGTTCAGCAAGTTTCATATTATTCCTCAAATGCATAAAGAAAAAAAGTGTGGAAAACTGAAGTGGGACAGACAGACGGACTGACGGACGGACAGACAGACGGACGGACGGACGGACAGACGGACTGACGGACGCAGAGGAAAGCTATAGTCCCCTCCGGTGAAACCGGTAGGGGACTAATAAACAAACTTTCACTGTCTTTTCAGACTTTCAGATACTTTCAGGTAAAATGTTATCTTAATGACATGCCTAATACATGTACACATTACAGGCAGTGCCTTGTGTTAAGAATTACAAATACTGATAAATAAATACAGTATTGAAATATAATACTTCATTGTTTTAAAATTATCTTTATTTATTAGAACACATACATGTAGATCTATCCTAGTTAAGGAGAAATACATGTAACTCCTTAAGACCGCAAACATTACAATATTTATTTCATCAGTCAACAAAAATTAATAGTATTGTCACCTCTTAATATAAACAAAATGATTTACAGGAATAGGATTGGAAAACAAGTTCTTTATTAAGAGATAGAAAACTTGTTTTTCACTGAAGAAAGTTTCGATGTTATGTAATGTCACTATATTTTTGTTAAAATATATTGAAACATTGAATGCAAAGAGTTCAAAATATACACTGAAGTGAATATTTTGTCGCAATTTTCAGTTAAGCAAATATCGTTTTCTTTTTATGAATGACTTTTATTTTGATTTATTGTTTGATATTTCAACATATGTTGATTTACATTAAAAGTGTTCATTCCTAAAACTTGGATTTATTTTATAATGATCCAATCAAACTCCTTTAGAAATTGTTTCCTTTCATTAAATTTTTAAACCTACACTTGCTTAATATGTTATATATAATGTGCAAACAATTTTCTTCAATGAAATTTTCTTAAAGAGAAAGATTCATTTTGCTTAATAAGACATTTCTGTATTGATAATATATATAGTAGTTACTTCTTAGACGATCAATATAATCACGAAAGAGTTACCGCTCATCTGGATATATGAATGACACATGATACCGTGGTTCCATTAACATTTGTTGAATACCAATTTTCGGGATTTCGTTGTTAACTTGATCCACGAAATTAAATGTTCATTGAAGTGCAATTTTTATTAACATATTATATTGATAGGGTCATTAACCACGAATATACGTATCCTTGAAACTGTGGTTTTCACTTTACCCACGAAAATTGATATCTTTGAATATTAATGAAACCACAATATACGATATACGAAGGATTATTATTTCCATTTGGAACTATTTATACAAGTACATGTAATTATTAAGAGGTAAAGAGTTAATGCCTTTAATTTGGAGAAAGGACTATATATGGTTTGAGCCTAAAGTGGCCCCCTTAAATGAACATCGTCATTTTACTGTAATTCTTTGTTTTATTTGTATAGATATACATTTGTAGTTTTTTCATAATTTTGATTTTGATTTTAATGCCCACAATTTATATGACGTTATAAAGTTTACCTTTTCCCGCCATTTTCGCATTTTTAGCATCAAACGGCTTGCTTTGAAGCAGTTTTTCTTTAAGCAAACACTAAGCTACTGCTTGAACAAACAAAATATTTTCACCAATGATGTATCTACCCAGTACTTATAAGTGACAAAAAGTTAATTCTTGTTCAAAGAGTCGCTCTCTATTTCCCATTTGAAAAAAGATGAGAAAAATGTCAATTTTTTACTGATTTTGATTGAATTATAAAAATAATGTCACTTCTGCCGTCATATACTGCCAGTAAGTGCATATAAATCATAATCGCATTAGCGGGTTATGTAAATTTTTCCTGCAATGATCGCTACCTTCATAACCCGCATGAATCATCAAAGAAAGCATTTTATTGTTTATATTAACATCTTTCTTTAACTAATTAATAAACTGATTATGAAAAGTTAGTAAAATTCACTAACTTACTGTTAATGTACAAAAGTACGTTTGTTGAGTCACGTTATGTCCGCCGTCACGTTATGTCCGCCGTCACGGTATGTCCGCCACTTTTTTGAAAAAATCGTCAAGTTATGTCCGCCATCACGAAATGTCCGCCACTTTTTTGAAAAAATCGTCACGTTATGTCCGCTTTCACGAAATGTCCGCCACCTTTTGGAAAAAATCGTCACGTTATGTCCGCCATCACGAAATGTGCGCCACTTTTTTCGAAAAAAATCATCGTTATGTCCGCCTTTTAAAAAATTCCGTATATTCCCCCAAAAGTCATTACCGTATGTCCGCCGCCTTCAAATTTCAGAGAAATTGTATTAAATGCATGCACGTCGCTAAAAATGTCAGCATTGTTTGTGGAAAATGTATGGGCTTATGTCCGCCACCAGTTTTGAACACACTACTCTCTCTATTATTTCTAAATATAATATTTGCTATCCCATTGTGTTATATTATGTTTGCCATTTATTGATCTGAAATTATTTTCAGAATGAGAATTATATGCATGTAATTCTATACACTTTCTTTTGTAATTTACATTGATCGTATTAAACAATATACATAAATGTACACACTATCTCATAACGTTGAAACGTATGTCCGTCAAAAATTCGTAAAGATCGTATCATGTCCGACGCGAAAATTTATTGCATAATGTCTGCACATAGAAATGCACGTTCAAATCGTAAGTCGGAACATTATGTACGCCGCATTATATAGACTATTAGTTCGTTTAACGCACACGATGCACACGCTTAAAAATTGTGAAAAATCTGGACAAAATGTCCGCAAACAGGAATGCATGTTTAAATCTTATGTCCGACATTATTTAGTGCACTCCAATTTTCTAAATGTCGTTTTATAATGTCCGCCGCTTTAACTTTTGGAGAAAACGTATTCTGTCCATGCTAAAATCTGTGAAAAATTATGCATGTCTGCAAACAGGAAATGTGTAGCACCATTATGTCTGCCAATAAAAAAAAATGATCACTTGTTTCTTTAAAAAGTCGTAAATTTTTGTTTGTCGCCTATAAATTGAAAAAAAAATCGTTTGAATGCCCACGTTATAAATTGTGGTATAATGTCCGCCATCATGAATGCATGTTTAAACCGTAAGTCAATATGTCCGACATAAAAAAGTGTTAACCTATTTTTAAAGTTACGCCGCATTAACTTTTGAGATTATGACCACGCTAAAAATTGTGGCATAATGTCCGCCGACTGTAATGTATGTCATAGCATTATATAAGCAATTTCAAATATTCACATTTTTTCAAAAAGTCGTAATATTATGTCCGCCGTTATATTTTTAAAGGGATTATATAATGACCAAGCTTACATTGAAAAATAAAATGGCATAACATCCCTAACACGAATGTATGTTTCAATCGTAAGTCGTAACACTATATCCGCCATTTAAAAAGTGCTATTTTTTAATCGTCGTAACATTATGTCCGCCACTTAAATTTTAAAGAAATCGTATTATGACCACGCTAATCATTGTGAACGTTGTTCAAAATGTCCGCCTACCGAATTGTATGTCGAAACCTAATGTCCGCAATTAAAAAAGGTTGCCTAGTTTCTAAAAGTCTTTACATTATGTACGCCGGATTTAAATTTTTAAGAAATCGTATTGTGCCCACGCTGAATATTGTGAAAGAACGTGACAAAATGTCCGCCAACAGGAATGTACGTTTAAATAAATATTATTAATAGTTATAAGGATAAATATATGACAAAATCTGTATAACGTCGTACATGGACCTGATGGCAGACGTTAGTGTCTTAAATGTTATGAAATGATTTTTTTGTTTTTATTAGGTATTCGAGATTTTGTAACTTGATGGGTGTGCCATTTTTGGCCGTTGTCAGACATGTTCTGATTGCTGCTAAGAGGTAGCTTTTCGAAAAATGTGAAAGGCCCTTAAAAGGTCCGTTTATTCTCTACTCCAAGGAGCGACTTTTTACTGTCTTGTTATGGAAAGCAGGAATATGACAGTCCCAGCGTCGTTAAAATGGATTTCGTCCGGTAGATAGTGTCTGGGAAACCTGACGTCTATTCGTATGAAGGTTCTGCCAAGGATTTTCTTCATCTTATTGTTGACGGTTCTCCTCTTTCCGTCGAATTCCTCACGTTGTAGAGAAGAACGGAATTTTCCCCTGGAGACTATCTCCGTGAAGAAAATATCGGGTTGTCGGGGGGCGAAATCTCTTATTCTGTGGAAGAGGCTTGTCAGGCAGTCGATGACAGTAGACGGCTCTGCTCCACTGGAAAAATCGTTACCCCCCAAACAAACGACAACGATGTCCGGGCTGTATCGCGCCATTTTGGAGATTAGGTTTGGGCAGGGCTGGGAGGCTGTCATTCCACCAACACCGAACCACTCTACTTCAAATGGCATGGCAAAGTCTGCAAAATAAGAAGCTCGCTTCCTGTATGGGGATCCGAAGATGGCGACTTTCATCGTTAATATAAAAAATAAAATGCATGTATCATAGTTATAGCAAACGTGGGACAATACAGGCGATTGTATAATTATCACCTCACATTTATTTCCTCATAATTAAACAGTAATGACAATCGCCTCTTCTATTATAAGCGATTATAATTATCGCCTACATTTATCTCCTCATAATTAATGAGTAACGACTATAGCATCTGATAATTTTAATTTTAGTATCACACGTAGGCACTAATTACATTATTAATTATTTGCGAACGGGTTTGATATTATTCACCCCACTTCTCATAAATGAAATAATTAGATATTAATTTGACTGTGTACTATTGCTGACATGTAGAGGAAAGTCAACATTACAGTTGTAAACAAAGAATATGAACATAATACCGCCTCTGTTTATCATATTTTTTTTTAAATTTTAGAATATGATTATATATTAAGTTCAGAGATGCTTAGGAAATGTGTGATTATCAGGCATTCGGTAACAAACATTTAAAAATAATTAACCGGGAAAAAGACATTTACCTATAGTTCTCTTCATTACTTCTTGATGGTAAAAAAACATATATATTTCTTTAGATTTTAAACGCATCTGCATTTCAAAGTATTTACTATAACGTACGTAAATTAGCGGTAATTTAAAACTTACAATGTAGAGGTTCTATGTTCGAATTTCCAGTATGACGATTTTGAAAATGTATAATAAAGACATGTGCATCATCAAAAACTACTGATTACATGAACAGTTCTGAAACGTTTCAGAGACTCTAATATGAAATCTATGACATCAAGGGCATTTTCAGTATGCATTAAAATACACGTTTCAATATTTAACCATCTAATCATTTTGAGTAACCAGACAAAAGCAAATAAATATAGTACTGAAAATCATGTTTGGATAAGAGGAAAAACAATGAATAAAAAACTAAATAAAAATTACGGGTATGATCTGGAAATCAACTCCTTTTACCTTGCTAGTACATGCACAAGTCAAGTAATAATATCAGGAGATTTCTGCCAGATTAAACTGTTGCCCAACTCTTGCCAAGTGGAGGCATCTCCTATTAAGAGTCTTTGTTTTTTATTAAATGATTAAACAGAGAGAGAGAGAGAGAGAGAGAGAGAGAGAGAGAGAGAGAGAGAGAGAGAGAGAACACTTTCAACATTGCTTTGTTTTGAAAGTGTTTCCTTTATTCTACATTGAAAAAGATAATGGAATAAATAAATAAATTTATTTTGTTTATATCTTGTCCTATATTTGCGCGACACGTGGCTCCAACTGGAAGCCAGCTCATAAGGAGACAGGCCGTACCACATGTTTACTGTTGTTATGTTATTTGCGCGATTGGTGGCTCCAACTGGAAGCCTATTTAGAGAAAATAGGCCATACCACCGTCAATTGACGCTCAATTACTAACGCTGCACATGCGAATATTAAATTTTACTGTTTGAATTTAAAACCGACAATATAATACCATCCGGCGATTGCTGTTGCGAGGATCTCGATGTAGCCATTTATCCATCGGGAAGAAATTGGTCTCAGTACGTCACGCAGTTCCATCATTACTCCACTCCCAGGACCCGCCACTCGGCTTAACTTACGAAGAGACCAGTTGTGTCGTACGACATCAGGAAACACAGATTTACCTTCCAATATGGACATAACATTTTCATTTAAGTAAATTTGAGGACATAAATTATAAAGGGTGGCTAGCAGATGTTCGAAATGTGTTGATACCTTCATTAAAGTTAAAAACATGTTGAAATTGTTATAGATTACAAGAGACAAAATGTTGCGCTGAATAAAAAAAGGTAAATCAGTAAAATGCTTTTGGTTTACCGTTTCGGCAAAAATTTGCTTACGTGCCCTGACATAATCACTTGGTGTGAACTTCTTAGGAGGGCGCACTATTGACCTTAAATGAATTGGTGATAATACCGGAGGTTCCTCGTCATAATTTGAACCATTTGCTGTATCTGCAATTTGAATTAAAGAAGGCGGATCAATATAAAATGACATATTAAGGCTTGGAGGGGATAACCTGTCATGAACTGTGGAATTGAGATCGTTTCTGTCTGAGGCGGCTGTTGGGGAGGCTGATGAATCTAACGTTGACAGGAGAGGAGCATCAATGTGTTCCTCTTCTGTGTGACAAGGGGCGCTGTCTAGATGGCTGCTTTGAGGAGAAAATGAACTGTCGTCTGTAGATAAATGTAGGTTCAGAACTGAATCAGTCGAATAATCTGTAGGTTGAATAACTTCCTGAAAAGAATGGTTGTAAAAATCAATACAGTTGTCTGTGATATTGTGATTTGAGATTGTATTTTTGTTTTGAAGACATGTTATATTTACATTTTGAACACTAACTGCATTATTAAAACCATCCGACTGCATGCCTACTATTGGCTCTAATCTAATAAAATGAAACTCGAACTCATGACCCAAATAAATATGCAAAAGATGTTCCCGATTTTGAGGATTGAAAGGTAAAATGTAATTTAAGTCGGACTGGGCGCTCGACACCATACCTATTGCGATATTAAACGCGTTTGCTATGGCTGCAATGCAGATGTGATCGCCCCATTCGGTACCTAATATGCCCTCTAAATACATAGGCGTCGGAAGCAAATTGAAAGTGGGGGGGGGGGGGCTAGACTAATCCTCAGAAATATTGAGAAAAAAAAACCTCCCAAAATCATGGAAATCCTAATCCGGGGGGGGGGGGGTTAGTATACCTATACTTCAAAAAAAAAATATTTCTTACCCACATTTTTTTTCCTTCCAAAATCATGAAATTCCTAATCCGTGGGGGGGGGGGGGGGGGAGCTAGTATGCTTCTGAATCTAACTTCTCAATCTTTCAAGCTAAATTTAGGAACAATAATCTTTCCTGCGATAAAAAGTGGGGGGGGGGATGAACCCTCTATCATGCTATGTTTCTAATGGTTAGGTATAACTTGGCAAAAAAAGTGGGGGGGGGGGGCTAAGCCCCCCCTAGCCCCCCCCCCCCCCCCCCCCCCCCCGGTTCCGACGCCTATGAAATAGGTGTCCCAGTCTAGGTTAGGGGTGTTGCTAAAACGCGGAACGGAAAACGGAACGGAAAGCGGAACGGAAGGGAAAACGGAAAATCTTATCTAATGTTATTTACCTCATAGATTTGTTAATCATGCTAAAACGATATTCTTTATGTACCTTTTTAATTTTTTTTTTGAAAGATTAGCAATATTAGATTATTTATTCCAGAATATTTATCTCCTCAAAATTAACAGTACATGCATTGACCACTATATTCTGTCCCGAAATATCCTCGATTCACTTTTTGCTGTATATTTATATATACCTCAGGGTTCAAGCAATTCTCTTTTAGAAGCATTAAACATTCTCATTATTCTTTCTTTAAAACGTCCTCTCTAGCTTATCAGCTGGTTTAAATACACGGCTAAAAATAAAGAAGTCTACGGGGTTTCTAATAGAGCTCTCTATTCGGATCATATGTATATAGCTGCTGGAATAAACAACTGCTTAGTAATGCAAACGTAAACAAAATTGCATTGCTTAAAATACTAGTTTCACAAATTACTAGTTTCACAAATTACCAGGTATTTCAATGTTTACTTTATTTTAATTTTTAATGTCGTCAGTCCTACGGTTTTTTTTTCTTCCATCTCAATGATACTGTATCGTCTGTATGATAAAAGATCGTCTAGAACACCGAAAATTGAATTTTGATGTAAGTATATACATGTACATCATATTTGAAATATGAAAATACTCAAAACACGCATAAAACGCTTTCACTAACTGCGTACGTTACGCTGATATGCCAGCAATACCATATAAGAAAAATAAGTAAGAAGTTATAGCTAATTTGCTCGTTTAATCATGTTAATGTTTCACAATTCGTATATATTTGATTTTTCCGTTTCCGTACTCAACTAAAGCCGAATGAACACAATGCTATAATTGATAGACATTCATATGAATATTAATAAGATAGCAACATGTTGATAATCATTCATTAGATATAAATAAAAGATACAAAGTAAATCGTTTCTGGCCAGTCTATACCCTTTTTAAGCGATAAACGTGATGATATTTTCCATTCCGTTCCGCTTTCCGTTCCGTTTTCCGTTCCGCGTTTTAGCAACACCCCTAGGTTAGGAATGAACTGAGAGAAGCGGTCGCCGGCTGGTGTTTCGGGATTTTCGGAAAGCCAATTAACCACGACATTTCGGATATCTTGCTGACCAAGATCGGTTTGTAACTGACTTGAGAGCGATTGTGCAACAGAATGGAATAGACAGCTGCCGTTTTTAGGAATGTTTCCATCAGGAACTAAATCGCGTTCAAGCGCATTTCGAACCAAGTCGTCATGGGCTGTTTCGGTTATGGAAAGGCTCGGTCCTTTAAGTTGGTTAACTAAGTTTTCGGACAGATAGAAATCCGATATATGAGGGAAATTATGAGACGGCAGCGAACACGGAATTTTGCTTTTGCGGCAACAAAATTTACTGAGTTTGTGTTTGCAGTTAGGGTCCGATTTTCGTGAGCATTCATCGCTGTTACATTCGCACATGGGATTAAATCTTAATCGATGACGTTTTTGCCTTTTTAACAATTCTTCGGAACGCAAAATCGCAGCTATATTTTGAACGTTTATCCAACGCGAAACCCCACTAGAAAACTTGATTTTATTCGAGAACGCGTTGTGTTTAGTAGCGATTACTTTCCCTCTTTCGAAACGGGGCTTAGCTTTATTGTAATTTTTGTGCGTTCGAGATTTTACATACACGTCGTCGCCCACGCTATACACACTAACTTGATGTTTTTTGAAATGGTGTTTTATCATAGTTTTTTTGCGTTTGTTCGAAGCCAATAAGGCTGCGTTGCGGACAGCTGATTGCCTTTTTAGCTGACTAGAAACGTGATTCGGAACGCTCGGCCCAAGTCGAGTAGATTCACGCACGCGATTAGATTCCCGGCCGTGATACACGTAAAATGGCGACGCCTTTAAAGAAGAGTGATACTCTTCATTGCGTAACATCGCGTATTTTGGTAAATCCCGAACCCAATTCGAATCGATTGTTTTAAGTAAGTCGTACTTAATCTTTGATTTCCACGATTTATGCGACGATTCGATTTTACCTTGACTTTGTGGATAATACGGTCGGCTATTGATAATTTGACAACCCAATACCTCGGCCAATTGGGTAACTGTTCCATGAAATTCTCGACCATTATCGCATTGAATAATTTTTGGCGGTCCTTCGCTTTGATAAATGGACTCGAGCGCGTCTGCAACCTCGGTGCTTTCTTTCGAACGGAGGGGGCGAAGCAATATGTAACGACTGAACACGTCTATAACCGACAAAATTTACCTACTATTGACCGTCATAAAATTCGGTGTATCGCGACATATCAACTAAGTCGATTTGGTGGCGTTCTTGTATCGAACTCGCACGAATAGGTTTCAGAGGAGCTACATTGTCGAATATTGGATTGACGGACTGCTTTTCGGGTAGAGATTTCAGAAACGTCTGAACGTTCCTATGTGTTACGCCGCTGAATACCGATTTAAGACGATGCCGAATTTCTTGGAACCCGCGCCTTTGCTTTCCTCGAACGCTTGTTTTGTCGCGAAACCGATTTCGCTCGACCTCAAGACCATTTTACCGTCAACCATTTAGCGATTTTCCTCCGTCCCGGTCAATGGGTTGTGGCATTTGGCGACCGTCAATGGATAGTGCTTTTTCCAGCGACGAATCATCCTTGCAGCGTTTTTCTCTTCAAGGGTGGCCTTCCTTTCGTTGATGGTCCTTAATCCTGATATAATGTCTGTGAAAAGTATACATGTATATAAATATTTTAAAATTGCATCATATCAATAAAATTACTGAGTGTAAAGTCAGTAGAAAAGTATTTAACATAAATAATCTACTATTTGATGATTTATTAGGAACTTTATCATAATTTTAACGATTTTAATACTAAATGCAACTAAGTTGATCTGCGTAACGCCAGAGACATAAAACACCGTAAACAACCACTAACGCGGGGGAGTCGACAAAAATTAGAGGGGGAGTCGATTCCAACGCATGGGGGAAGGAATTCAGGTCACGCAGTTTGTAGGTATTTATAAGAAGTATTTCCAAAAAATATAAACCGCACGGAAGACAGCGATAATCAAACTTTGTGTCGGTTATTGGTCCAAGTGCTTGGGCGTCTAGCAGTCTCAAACACTTCGAATCGACCCCCCCACCCCTTCTTTTTGTCGACTCCCCCACGTTAGGGGTTGTTTACGGTGTAAAATTTAATACTGGTATTTATGTCTCTGGTAAAACTAGCTCAAATATTTACAATGACAATATGTTTTAAGATTTTCTTAACACGCAGATAAAGCCTGTTTGTGTTAACCAAATTAATGATATGATGAAACTAAGATCGAAACAAGTTTTGACAACGTACAAAATAAATAAATCGTAACATATAAAACAGAGATATCGTGCCTGATTATAGCTGCAGGTCTGAAGCTCCCGGTCTGAAAAAAATCGGATGGAGGACCTGGGAGGTACAGGACCACCCATTGAAAAAAATTGCATATTTATTGCGCAGAAAGACGTGCGCTGTTTTCGACTAATTTATCTTATTTATACGCAAATTCTGTGAAAACAATTAGTACCATTTAATTCTTCATGCAATTTACTACTGAAATCTCTGATGTCTCTTCACTTGCCTCGGATATCTTTTAAACACCATCACCAGTCCCGTAAATTCATGTGGTGCACTTTGTTTACATGTAAAAATGGCGACTCTCGATTTCGGTGTAAATTCAACATACTTGATTTTCCGAGGTCGGTAGCGTGTTTCGGAGAAGGTCTGATATCCGAATTTTTTCAGACCCGGAGCTGCAGACCTGCAGCTAGCCTAATTATTTCATGACATATACAAATTACATTACCAATTATGTGAAATTTAAAAAAAAAAGTGTTAAGTTTAAATATATCTTTTAAAGAAAAGAGGTCGCACTGTTTGATAAGGATTTTTTATCAAACAGATGCAAATTAACGAAAAACAAATCTGACTTTTTTCCCCGAGCTTTTAACGATAAGGGAAAAGTTTTATAGATTTTATGTACGGTGCCCCTTATTGCCGAGAGAGATGGCGGAAGCTATGCTGCGAACGTTAACTTGGCCTGCCCCCCCCCCCCCCCCCCCCACCCACTTTTTATCGCAGAAACAATTTTCTTTAAATTTCCATATAAGATATACTTTATATAGAGATATAAATTGACGGAAAAGCTAATATATTGACCGTTTTATAAGAGAGAAAAACTGATTTTAGTGATTTTTTCACAAAAATCAATATATAGAATAGGCGCTTTAAAAAGCTTATAAAAATGTAATTTGAGAGGCAAATCATATTTTAAAAACATATTGTGAAACCCAAGTATCATATTATTAGTTCACATAAGTAAAAAAAAAAATCCAACATTAAATTGTTATTGTTTTTAAAATGCCAATACAGACTCATTAATCTGCAGCAATTCTGAATTGCGTAACATGTGATATTTTCCTACGCCAATATTACGCCAAAAATATAGTCTTTGTTCGATTCTAAACATTGATTACATTTTTCTATGCCAAGTTGTATGATAGTAAAAAAGAAAGAAAAATATACTATTTTAATTTCCTTTCATCTTGATTTAATGAACAATTAATCAAATTTACGATTGACAAGTCGAAAACCAGAAAAGACTCCTTCCTTAAAGTACTTTTTTTTATAGGAATGACGTAATAAACATACAGCGATAATGATGATTCTTGTAGTCATAAAAAGCAACAACAAAAAACGGACCTGCTCAAGAAAGTGTACTTTAAATTCAATTGATTAAATACTGATAAAAATGATGTTTTATGTGTATTATAAGTTTTCTTGCACCTTTACTCACGTGTTCTTTTCTAAATTTCTTGTGACTCGGAAAGACCGATTCTTTCATTTTGGAGTTTCGAATGAAAATGAATGAAAAAGGAGCGAACGGTAAATGAATGCTGAACGCACAATTAGCGTTTTGTGAACGGTGAGCGCGAACGAAGCGAAGCGGGGAGTGCAATTAAACAAACGATGAGCGCATGGTGAACGCATGGAAAAAAAATGGGAAAGTCGAAGTTTCAGGGATGTTTCAATTCAATGATTTGTCGGGGTAATATGACGAAATTTTTTTTTGATTTATACGATTTCAAGCGTATTATATACGTACCAATTGTAAAACCTATGCAGAATCTTTTCGTAATGGAAGGACTTGATTTGTCAAATTGGCATACGCCTGATGAGCCGGTTGATATATTAAAAAAATTTATATATTTTATTTCTATCTATGTCGGAATTCTAGCAGAGCCGATAATGAAAGGTGTCTTTCGGGTTGTTATATTTACACCAACAGCTGTGACAGTAATACGTTCATCCATTTTTGTTTTACATCGGTTTACTTCGTTTACCATAGTAACTACAGTTTAAAGTTGGTTATATCGCTCCTGCGAATGTGTTTGAAATGTTTTCTTTATCGTTGCTAAGTATGTAATAAATCCAGAGGTGCTCGAATGAAAGTCCACGAGACTTCATTAAGATTTGATCAGTTCCTGTGAGATTTCGATCGGAAGTATTAGTGTTCGGATAATATTCTCAAAATACGTAAGTACTGGTCGTTTTTATATCATATCCTACTTGGATTTATGTTAAAACATAAAAACCTTTTAAGATGTATGTCTTATATCACCATCTAGCGGTTACTTACATTAAACGATAAAATGCAGAACAGAATAATCGTTTATGTTCAACCACGTGAAGAGTTGTTGAAATATATGTTTGATGCTTGTGGTATGCAATATCATATTTTATTATAGGGCCTACTGAATGTCTTAATGCTAGAGAAAATGTTACTCTAAAGTCTTTTATATAAAAATGACGTGAATTCTACGACGACCTGTACGCGCATATTTCATGCGCATGTTACAATTCGTTGTGTCACCCGTTGCCAAGTGTGTTGCTAATGCTGAGGATATTAGAACGGATTATGAACTGCGTTTAAAAAAATCAGATTTCAGTATATAACATGAAAGACTAACCAAAAGTCGTTACATAATGTCCACCGCCTTATGGAGATATTTTATTATGACCGCGCTCATAATTATGAAAAATTGTGGCTTGATGTCCGCCAACTGGATGTTATGTTTCAAGCGTTAGTTGGAACATTATGTCCGACATTTAAAAAAAATTATTTTTCTCTCAAAGGCGCAGCATTATACTATGACATTACCCCACTTGCGCCCCAATTATAAGTCATTTGAATTTACTGGACTGTATAATACAAATTCGATTTGCAGAGATATTACATAAAAAAACATTTTAAAAAAAGGGGGGGGGGCGTCGGTTTTGACGCCTATGCATATGTTATCTTTTTTAGAATGTTGTGACTTTATAATAACGTTTAAAGCTGCTTAGTTTGATTATATATCAACAACCAACGGTCACTTAATACAATCTCCAATATACTTAACACAAAGTCATGTATACTTAGCACAAAGTCATGTACATTTCTGTATGTGTATGTATACATATCTCGTACATCCGACGTCCGACACATATTCTCATATGTATTACAACTTTATCATTATCTCGTAATAAGTTAAAATTATTGTGTTCAACTTATTTGTACGTATTACATACGGCTGTATTTTTCGTTATTTCGACTGAGTATTTTGAATGTACGACATAATATCTCCTTATAACGACTTCATAACTGCTTATGACTACATGTTATCGCGTACATAAAACAATTATTTCGTTATTACACTGCACGACTCATTATTTCATGATGACGTATCGTTTTGTAGGCATGACACATTTTTCGACATTCAGATTTAGTATCTTGTTTAGCGGACAGAGTATCTCGTTATTACGACATATTATCTCGTACGTACGACATATTACTTCGTTATCACAGTGTACGACTTAATACTTGTACATATGACATATTGTTCGTTATTTCGACTGAGTATCTCGAATATTCGACATAATATCTCGTTATTACGACTACATATCTGCTTATGGCTACATGTATTCTCGTGCATATAAACAATTATTTCGTTATTACACTGCATGACTCATTATTTCATTTCCATTTTGTAGGCATGACATATTTTTCGTTATTCCGATTAAGTATCATGTTTATCGGACTGAGTATTTCGAACGTACGACATATTAACTTGTTATAACGACGAAGTATCTCGTTTTTACGACATGTTATCCAAACGTACGACATATTACTTCGTTATTACAGTGTACGACTGACATATCGTTAATTTGACTGAGTATCTCAAACGCACGAGATACAATCTCCTAATGACGACTTCATATCTGCTTATGACTACATTTTATCTTTTACATACGACATATTATTTCGTTATTTCATTACACGACTCATTATTGCATGACATAATTTTTGTTATTACGATTTAGTCCTTCGTTTATATATATACGACATGTTATCCCGTACGTACGGCATAGTACTTCGTCATTACAGTGAAATTTAATATTTTGTACGTACGATATATCATTGCGAATAACGACTTAGACACTAGCCCGTTTATATGATTGAGAATCTAGCAAGTTGCGATATTTTTTTCGTTATTACGACTAGTATTTCATTATTACGAAATGTTATCTCGTACGTAGGAATTTGTTTCGTTACTACAGTATGTGACATATCATTGTGTACGACATATTATATTATGTTACATAACTGTTCGCGTACGTGTAAAATAATTTGATTAAACATTTTTAACATGTTCCATTTTCTTCTCGTTGTTTATGAAATAATTCTATGAATTTGATGAAACCAAAGACATAATCGTCCTTAATTAATATCTGCTTTACATAAATAACGTCTGATGTACACTTATATTAATTTATAGTCTATAGTTTTATAAAAAAAAAATGCTACACGTTTTCACCTACATGAACTTTTCATTCTACACGTTTTGTACAACTTGTACAACAATATGCAGAAATTATGACCTAATACACATAAAATTAGAGGATTCCCCTAGTCACACTTACTCGCTGAAATGCTTAACCGCTCTATTATCTCGCTTTGTATCTTAAACATGTACAGGTACGTTCGACATAGTTTATGTCGTTTGTAAAACTTATTTTATGTCGTAGTAATCACATACTATCTCGTACGTACTACCGCTCTATTATCTCGCTTTGTATCTTATACATGTACAGGTACGTTCGACATAGTTTATGTCGTTTGTAAAACTTATTCTATGTCGTAGTAATCACTAACTATCTCGTACGTACTACTTTTTATCTCGTACGTACACGTACGACATATTATCTCGATCGTTATAACGACTAAGTACGAGGGTTGTCTAAAACGGGGTTTAATTCATCTGGAGTGATCAGGGTCCGCCGAGTTGCTAATTGCTCTACACAATTAAATAGACGGAAACGATAAAAAAAATATTGGAAATATACCAATTTCGTACCAATCCATCGTTTTAGAACTCCACAAAAAATTATTCATTTTTTTTTTATTTTCATATTATCTCTGAAGTCGTATAACTACATGTAGCTGATATATTTATGATTGAAATATGTTACTACGTAAAGTCTGAACATTTCGTCTTCCATTATTCAGGCTATAATGGGATTTTGCTGTTTTGGACGTTTAACAATTGTGACGTTAAAGTAGTTTAACCTGAGACACGATTTATGTGCTATTATGTCTCATGAATAATTTTCAATAAAAATTACGTACAAAAATATTTAAAATGTAATTATAAAAGGATAATTTTGATTTTTCTAACGTATCGGAACTAGCATGAAAATCAGTCTTCACTGGCCTCACTATATACAAGTGTAAACAGCCGCCTTTGTAATCCCTCGTAATAAGATGTCTTTATAATTTTAGTCAAAAGAGAAGAAAGACAAGCACGGAAGTGCTGAAGGAGGTCGATTTTATGCATTATTGTTTGTTTTTTATTAAACTTAATTTGAGAATTGTGTTCTGAAATATTATATTGATAGAATTAATTTCATTAAACTATGTACCGGTAATCGGAATATTTCTGGATATCTAAGGATCTTAGCAATATGTTGGTTATATCCTAACATTAACATGCATGAAAATACACAATGTAATGTAAAAGTGTACTCAGAAGCTAGTCGGACTGACGATAGTAAGATCGTTAGCGCGATCGATCTCGTATACAACATCGGTATAGTCTGCTTATGCTTTATACATGTAACCTAAGAAAAGCATACTAAATTACTTAACTTGTTAATGAAGGGACAAACTGATAGGAATCATACCAATGTCCCATCGCAACATCATCATTGTGCTATCGCAACATTGTCTTCGTGTTATCACACGAGATATCGCAATGTAACTCGTGGCGCATCGGAGTATCGAATTAATACTCTTGTTTATAGAACTGTGCCCGCATCTTATGATCGATAATATCTTGAGATTAACCATTCAGTGTTCGTGTCTTGGCAGAATACATGTTGTATTAGTATATCATGCATGTTAATGATTTAACATTCAATCGACTTTCAGACTTTGCTTTCGACTTTGTTGGTCACATGTACGATTTCAGTCAGATGAAAAATCGCATTGGGTGACAGCAACTAAAGACACACAATTTATAAAAACTCGAAAGATAGGAAATTACAGTATTATTTATTTTAAAACACGAAAATAGATTAAACCTTAAAGTGGCACGGGACAGTTTTTTATACAATTCATCGTAGTGTCCTTTCCGATATTTTATTTTATCAAATAAAATATACAACATGACTACTAAAGTATGTAGCACCATTTTTGAAAGTGTGTATGTGTGTGTGTTTGGGGGGGGGGGGATGGGGGGGGGGGGGGCAGACTCATTTAAAGCTGCTTGGTCCGATTTAATATCAAATTTTATTCACGCTTTTAAACGATGGTTATGCTAAGTATATGTATAATAATAGACATTGCAGTAGTTTTCCTACTCAATTAGGTCAAATTTCAATGAAGAAAAATACGTACAGCTAACAAACAAACGACATAAAAGGGAACCGCGTTATTTCGCCTCATGTTAAATTTCACCCACGACGAGACGGGTATGATTGTGTTACGACTTAAACATCGCATTAAATAAAGGTCGAAATGATCAGACAAACTACAAATAAACATGTGTACGTTTTGTTTGCTAATATTTCTGAAGTTTGCTTTCTTTACAATCGAAGCATAGCATGCGGGTTGAATAACCCCAATCATTCGGGGGACGAAACCAAACGGTTTCCTTTTCTAAACATTCCCGT
Source organism: Magallana gigas (assembly GCF_963853765.1). Taxonomy (NCBI): domain Eukaryota; kingdom Metazoa; phylum Mollusca; class Bivalvia; order Ostreida; family Ostreidae; genus Magallana; species Magallana gigas. Next base: position 2,814,205 of record NC_088857.1, read on the forward strand.
TGTAACATTACGAACATTATATGTACGAGTTACTATACACTCCCTTGTTTTGATGTACGAATTGTTTTTGTTTGATTTTACGCATGTTATACGTTCAGAATAAAACGTGGACTCAGGCAGCTGTGTGTCGGTACTTTATTAGAGTCCTAATGTCGGGGCTACTCTCCCCAAGAAATCGACCCAATTATCAAAGAAACAACAAACACAAATCGAACAAAACTCATCCTCAATAAGACTCCAAAGCAAGCACTACGTAACCCTACGGTATTGGTTACTAAATTCAATCCTTGCCTTAAGGTTTCGTCAAAGTCAAATTTGGAAGAATAAGTAATATCTTAAATTGGTTGACTATTTTAAGAGTCATACATCATCTGCACATCAAAATCTTTGTAATGAGTTGCAGAATTCAGATTTTATGATACCAGTATCATACAAACTTTCTTTAAGACACTACTGACCTTTAATAATTAAAGTCTTGAAAAAAATCCTCTTCCATTCTTAGTCTTTCTTTTTTCTTCAAATAAAGAAAAAATGGTTTAAAAACTCTGAAACTATAGTCTATTGAGTGATATAACAACATACAAATTAAATAAAGGAGAAAAACTATGAAAATATGAAGTGAGTGTCATTGGTATATGAAATGAAATTGTGAAAGTGGAACTACTTTTTGAAGAAAAAGTATGGAAGCCCAAAAGATCTATTACCATTATAAACTTTCTGGTACATATGTATATAGTTTACAATAAAAAGGAGAATCCTTACAAATTATTAGCTATTTCTTAAACAGTACCTTTTATTTCTGCTTTTCCTTGATAAAGGATCCGTCAGCATCCTACCACCTCTTGTTTTTCTAACAGCCACCCTTGTATTGGGGGGTGAATACTGAAATATATATATAATATATATTGTAAAAGAATGATGTCAAAATCAATGAATTACGATAGATATGAAACTTCATTAAAGTTACAACATGCATGGTTATGTTTCATAATGTAATTATAAAAGACTAGAGAAAAAAAAAACCTTGAAAAGAACACCAATTACAAGTAAATGACAGTATTAGAAAGGCATTTTATATATGTACATGTACTTAGATTTGCACTGAAAAAAAAACACAGCACAAAATTAGCGCAATGCTCTAATTTCATTGTCACACTTATAATTTGGTGATAGTTAATGTTCTTCTTCATTATAATAATTCCTATTATCACTCTTGGGTTAGAAATGTGTGCATAAAGGGATAAACCGCATACACACTCTTGGGTTAGAAATGTGTGCACAAAGGGATAAACCGCATACACACTCTTGGGTTAGAAATGTGTGCACAAAGGGATAAACCGCATACAACTCTTGGGTTAGAAATGTGTGCACAAAGGGATAAACCGCATACATACCCAAACCCCAGGTTCCCTTATGCCTGGACTTTTCCCTTCCCGAGGAGAAGCTAATTCAGGTAACAATGATGTGTGATAAAAATCTTTGAGCTTTGGCAGCATTATGTTCCAAAGATCCTCATTCCTGTATATTCTCTCAATGAAAAGATGGTAGGGATTCAGAGTGCGAACCACAAAGTCTATCCACTCTGTTCCACAAATGTTCATAAGCCCTTGACATTGATAGTAATAATCGTGATTCTCCTTTAAGGATAATTTTCCATTTCTATACTGCAAACAAAATGACCTTATTTTGTCTGCAGCTTCAAAAAGATTTAAAGGCTTATTATGAACGAGGTTCTTTATCTCTATAAGACCCTTCTTTCCATCAGAGGTATACACAAAACCATCAGGACTTGCTGCTAGGAAGTTGTTGTTATGATCAATTACCAATCCTGAGTCCTTCACTATCACATTCTCATTCTCTTCAGCTTTTCTGAGTTTGTATTCCTCTATAGTAGATCTTTCCTGTAGAAGTCCATTTCTAGTATGTCTATTTCCTTTAAAATTAGAATACAGAAGAGATTTCACCAAGTTTTTAACTGGGATAGATGGTCTACGCCGATAAACTTTTCCAAAATTAGAGGCAGTTAATCGTATTCTTCTCTCAGAATGCCACAGACCTGATGAAGATTGTTTGGAAGTGGAACTCTGGATCTTTGCTATCTGGGTTGAAGAGACGCATACATGTTTGTTAAGGAATTCTTGCTTTTTTGCTTCTAAGTCTGATGCCGATATATCTTCAGTAACCTCAGTGGCATCCTCTCCATATGCTCTTTTAGCTTTTGTGGTTGTACTTTGCTTTAGATTTCTTAATTTCTTCATAAATCTGTTTTTCTTAGTTTGCGGCTTCATTTGATGTTTCTTACTTTGGGCCAGCTTCACTTCCTGTCTTTGGAAAACTTTAGTAAAAAAAGATCCTGCATGTGTAGCTGTGGATTCTTTCCAAACATTTGGAGACCACTGTGGTCCATAGTTCATACGCAAAGCACCACCATAACACCGAGCATGCCATGACCCTCTGTTGCATAGATTGTGAATCTTTCCACCATCAAACTTGCACCTTATGTGCATCCAAGACTCTGCAATGTTTGTTGTGGTGTTGCCAATCAGACGTTCAGCCTTCTCTGCTATTTTCATTAAAAGAATGGAAACATCCTGAATGATAAATTTTTCAACATCATGAAAGTCAAAGCTACAATAACGAGAATTCTCTAACTCTTCTGCACTTGCACCTTCTTCCCAGAATGTAATCTGCTCTTCAAAGATATTCTCAAAGTTTGCGCCATCATCAGCAATACCTTCATTTTGTTCGATTTGAATTTGTAAATTATCAGCAGTTGAGGTTGAAGTTGACACCTTACAAAAGTCTGAACAATTTGAATGGTTACCAAAAACATGATGTACAGAATTCAGAATATCATGTTTAAGGTGAGCAACTGCAGCTGATGTGGTAAGTTCTTTGTTCTCCCTCTGTTTTGCTCTGACACGTACTGCACATCTTACTGCAGAAACTAGCTGTACTCTAACTTTTTTTGTAAGATTATGCCTTCCTTTGTAAAGGGGGTTATTCATTACGAGCTTCTCAAGGTTGGATCTGTAACACTTACAAACATGATTTGCACACTCTTCTTTCTGAACATCCCTGCCCCACTCGGGTACTTCCTCTCTAATTTTGGCATATACAGACGAGTCCCCATCACCAACTATACGCATGTACCGTAAACCATGTTTAGTCTCTGCTTCTTTTAACCCTTCCACAATAATGTCACTTTCCATGGATTGACTATCTGAATCCCAGTTCTTGAAACAATCGTGTTCTTGTGGTTCCACCATCTTATTCTTGGCTGTTTGGCACACATAACAGTATTTATTTCTAACCCCTATATGCAGCAGTTTTCCTGTCTCTTTACCAATGATAATGGCTACACCTCCAAGAGCATTATAGCTGTGTTTGTGTGTGCGTTTTGACCATCCACCATCTGTAATAACAGTTATTGCAGGAACCTCATGATGGTAATCACCCCTTTCTACTGCCAAAGCTCTCTCTTCTGCCCCTGCTTCCAATATGTTACTCTCAAGAGCAGAAAGCCACCATTCTCCAACCTCCTTCTCTATAGCTGTAAACGATGTAGAAGACAGGCCTGGGGAGTTCATAGTACCAAGAATTTCATTTAGGTGGGATGGCCCATTTCCCGTTGTCATGCTTCCCCACACTGCACGTACATTTATGTCAAATCTAAAATCATAATTTATAGGAGTTTGCAAGGCACAAGAAGAGAATAATTAAATAAAACAAATGGCCTACGGGCCACATCGCTTACTAAACAACAGTGTTTTGTAACATTCTATTTAATTTTTTAAAACATTTTCCCTATTTATTTTTTTGTTAAACTTTAAAGCCCTCTTGCGGCCAAAGTATTAAATCGGGATCACATTTTTAACACAAGATGTAACAAGATGTAATTATAATTGGGGCGATTATAGAGTCTTCCAAAGGAACGAGGCCATCATTGGGAGTAAGGATGACCCACATGGGTCAAACTTTACAGACAAAAAGATATAGAACTTGATTACTTATATTTCCGAAGTTACATGATGTTCCCCAGGGGTCCTTTACTATACATTAGGTGAACCAACAAGACCCATGGAACAAGAATAATTATGGTTAAGGGGTTTGGATCTTAACCGTTTTCAAGATATTCGGGCACTTCCTGTTTGAGGGGGGTCAGGACCACCCCCAGGGCCCATGACCTACATACCATTTGATGCCCCTAACACATGGAACAAGAATATATATATGGTTTAGGGATCAGGATACTAACAGTTTCTGAGATATATGGTCATTTCCAATATCCTGGGGGTTGGGATGACCCCAGGGGTCAGATCTAATAAACCCTATATATTGCCTGTAACAGTCAATAAATGATTATGAAAACCGTATATAATCATCTTTGTCCATTTTCAAGTTATTACCATTTACAATAGAGTCTACGATTTTCCCCATAAGGTTCAGTGTTACACCCCACACCCTTTTGACCCCCCATAAAAGTGGTTGGCCAACCCCAAATGAGAAAAATCAAACCAGGGTGCACAACTAGATACAGTCATTTCATGCATATCTTTTACAATTTTATGCTATGCTATGGTATGCGATTTTAATGATATGCTATGAGATTTGTATGCTATGGTATGAGAAATTGAAATAAAGGGGTTAATGATATGGTATGCTATGCTATGGTATGCTATGAGATTTAAATAAAAACGCCTCCATACACAGAAGAGTTCCACACATTTCAAAGTAAAATAATAAGAAGCCAAAGTTTACCACAAATCTATTATGTAAACATTTATTTTTTCAAATTAAAACAATTAAAACCGAGTTAAAGGAATGTTAATTGTATGCTATGCTATGGTATGATATGACGAATGTGATTCTATGAGATTGTATGCTATGGTATGAGATTCCAATGCTATGCTATGAGATTTCAATGCTATGCTATGGGATTTCAATGCTATGCTATGCTATCGTGTATGTTGTAAAAGATATGCTTGAACCGACTGTATGCAGACCTAACGTATCCTAGAGTTTTGTATAATTCTGTTCAGACATCTCTGAGAAATGCAACAGATAAATTCAGAGCAGCAAAGAAGAAGAAGAAGAAGAATAAGAGGAACGACCGTACAAAAACTATAAGTCTCCAAACTTCGTTTGGGAGACTTAATTAAATAGAGAATCCTTAGTGCTGTGTCTACTCCTTGGTTTAATGTTTATGAACCAAACAATATTATTTTTTTTTTTATAATCAACACTTGGTTTTCAAAAACTCTAATCATAAACATGCTCCTTAATACTGTGATAATTTATCTCTAAAAAATTAAAATATTAGTTTATAAGCATTTGTAACAATATCATATATGGAAATATTTTTGAAGTTTATGACTAAATGACCTTTGACAACAACAGTTGATCTTATATAAAATCAGAGGGAATTAATATCACATAACATTTTATTGCAAATGCACATAGACTTTTAGAAATGCTATTTGTAAATTATTGTTTAGCTTTTCTAAATCACCCCTTTTAATAGGAATAGATTCATGAATTGAACAAACCTTAGTTCTTACACTACAGTGTGGTGTTGTTTACAAAGTACATGTCTTTTGACATACAACTATCAAGAACATTTTAAGGCAACCTCTATCAATTCAAAATCATCTATATATCTCTTTGAAAGAAATATTGTCCTCCATTTGAACAAATCTTATCCCCTTTACTACAGTACCAATGTAAAACAATAAATAACAACATGTAGAGGTGATGTAGCAAAAACTGTGCTGTGTTACAGGAGACCTAAATTATATATCATTTTTATTGAGAGTAAGCAATAATTATTATCATTATTGGTACATGTATGGGACATTAATATAATAAAGGATGGGTGTATATCTTCTTTTTTTAGATTATTCATAAGATATTCATAACTTCCTAGAAAGTAAATTTAACAAACAATATTAATTCAAATTTCAACATGATCAAATACATTATCATATAATTCACTAAACCTGACTATGTTTTCAAATAGTGATTGAAATTCAGTTTATTTGAAATACTACTGTAATCAAAATCTAATGAAAAAAAAACTCATTGAAAATTCAGTCATATATACTTTGTGATTTGTACCTCTTTCTTTCACTTTTTCAATATTCTGAGCTTACACTATCATGTTTTGTGAAAAGTTTACAATTTCAACAAAATCGGACAGCAGAGATAGCAGGTGCATGATGTTAAGAGAAATACTTATTTTACCTAATGCAATTAAATCATTAAAAGTTATTGTTGATAAAGACAACCCCTAACAATTATGAGTTGCCTAATAGAAATCTGATATTGGATTGTTTTAATGAAAATGAATTTTTTTTTACACACTTAGAAACTTATATATTTTAAAATCACGATTACTTAGAATAGTTGATCATTTTCAAATGTAGATTATAATAGTAAAGAATAAAATTGAACATGTTCAAAGTTTTAGAGTCAAATGCATTTCTAAATTGGCCGTCCGAAACTCAAAAAACAAAAATAAAATTAATGTGCTATATATATATATATATATATATATATATATATATATATATATATATATATATATATATATATATATATATATATATATCCAAAGTCTCTTTTTCAATGAATAATAAAAAACTTTTAAAACACTGTTTCAAAATATTTCGACCGTGTTACCGGTCTTCATCAGTCGGTGTTTATTGTCTATAGCAACACAACGTAGAACATATACTATGACGTCACAATATGAATACAGTCTGGCAAGTGACGTCATACAACAATATTGCGCCAAAAACATATGAAATATAGGTGAGAGTCTATAGAAAGCACATTGATAGCCGTAATTAGTACATAAACAAGTAATATTTGAAAAATGTATAGATAACGGGACATAAAAAAAAAGAAAATGTCTGTAATAATGTAGTCTAAAGACAATAATGTTCCCTTTTGTTTATACCAAAAGGCATATAAGTATTTAATTTTTTCTTCCACAAATTTTCTCTGAATTTTCTGTAAGTTTCATCTTTGTACAATTTTTCGATACCTATTACAGAATAATCCTCAACTGTGTGTTCGTCAGTATAAAAATGCATTGCTACAGGGTCGTTAGTTTCTCTCCTGATCAGTGACAAATTTAAAACATGTCTTTGATATAAAGTCACCCCCGTTTCCCCAACATATACAATTTTGTTACACTTTTTACAAAACACCCCATAAACAACATTACTTGACTTGCAATCGATATGATTTTTAACTTGATACGTTTTGCCCTTAGAATCTTGAAATTGGCCAGAACAAATAATATATTTACACATAACACATTTTTTTGCACCACACGGCTCGGATAAGTGTTGTTTTTTAAAAAAAAGGTTATTATGTTTCTTATGGACCAATATGTCTTTCAAGTTTTTGTCTCTCCTGAATGCCACTATAGGTGTGTTATGAAACGCAAGTTTTAGGCGGTCGGAATTTTCGAGAATTTTTTGACGTTTCTTTAGTATTTGATGAATATTTGGTAGTCCTCTGGAATAGTTTAACACAAACGGAACACGGTTACATTTTTTGTTATTTTTTCTGTAGTTCAATAAATCCGAGCGGTTGAGTTTATCCACCTTCGCCAGCTGATCCTCGACATCCTTGTTGGAATATCCACATTTGCGAAGATTAGTTTTAATTTTCTCCCGTTGTTTGAAATATCCCTCATCTGTTGAGCAGATTCGGCGCGCACGGATACCCAGTCCAAATGGTATAGATTTTTTTGTAGATTCAGGATGGCTTGATTTTTTATTTAGGTACATATGTTTGTCAGTGGGTTTACTGTACAGGTCGGTAGAAAGATATCCTTTTTCAATAGAAATATTTACATCTAGGAACTCTATGCTAGATTTAGAAAAGCGTAGATCAACCTGAATATTTGGATGTATACCATTAGCCATTTCATGGAAATGTAGGAGATCGGCTTCTGTCCCTGACCAGATTCCAAATATGTCATCGATATATCTAACATAAAAAAGAGGTTGTACGTTACACTGTTCCAAAAGAATACGTTCCCAATCCCCCATATATATACACGCATAGTTTCTGCCAAGTTTAGATCCAATAGCAGTTCCTTCTGTTTGAATATATTGTTTGTTGTTAAAACTAAAATTGTTATTTTCCAGGACAGCATCCATCATCTGTAAAATGGTATTTGTGTCAACTTCTTTTTTCTGTCGTTGATTTAAAACTTTTGCTATTACTTCCCGCGCTTCTTGTCTGGGTATACTGGGATACAGCGCTTTCACGTCCATACAAAATAATATTGAGGAATTGGATAATGGTTGATTTACGGTAGAAAGTTTTCTTAAAAAATCCGTAGTGTCTTGTACATAACTTTTTAACGATCGGTTTGCCTCCTCCAATTGAGATTCTACATATTCTGCAAGCTTCTCTGTTGGATGTTGGCGGCCATTTACTATTGTTCTAAATGGATGGTTTTCCTTATGAATTTTTGGATTTGCCTGTAGTTTTCCTGAACATATTTCTGTAGGTAAAAGATAATGTCGTAATTCAGACGTGATGGATCCTTTTTTATACATATTGTTAATTAGTTTCTTAATTTTGTTAGTGATTTGTTTGCTTTTATCTACTTTAACTTGATCATATGACGCACTGTTAATCATTTCGTTCTCCAACTGGTCGACGTACTTATTGGTGTCCATCACTACTATCCCAGATCCCTTATCTGCTGCTCTAATAATTATGCTTTGATCATGTAATAATTCCCTCATTGCTTTGTCTTCTGAAACAGTTATGTTACTTGAAAATTTTCTATTTAACCCCCGGATAACGTCTTCTTTCACTTGTCTGATGTATTCATCCAACCACTTGTCTCTTCCCTCTTCTGGTGTCCAATTACTTTTAGAGTTTTTATGATTAACAGTACCTACATCTTGTGAAGAAATGCCATTTTCTTCGTCAATGAAATACTCCCGAAGCCGCATCCTACGTTCCCAAGTTTGCAGATCTGTTAGTAACTGTGTGAAATCAATATTTTTTCTAGTTGGTACAAATTTTAATCCTTTTTTCAATAAACTCATTTGATCTGCAGTAAGTTTTTTTGATGATAAGTTAATAACTTCCATTTCACATGTTTCAGCTACTGTTTTTGGTGAACATACTTCCTGCTCGTTGGCCTGAGTAGCTATTTCGTCAATATTAGCGTGTATTGATGGTTGGTAATTCTCTTCTTCAGGAGAGGGTGATAAGTTGCAAATACATGGGCGATGTGAGGTCTTAATTAAGTTAAAATGATTTGACGAATAATTAAGACAAATAAAATCTTTCTTATGATTACATTCACCAAGCGGATATTTCTGCCACTGCGATTGTCCATTGAAATATGTTTTAACAAAAATGTCTTTATCAAAACGATGAGATGTAGCGATTATTTCTGCCTCTGTGGCCCAGGAAGCCACACTGCCATCTAATAACTTGACGTTGTTCAAATGAGTGTCAAAATCCCCATCCACAAATTCTCTGTAAAATAGTCTATTAGAACTCAATTCCTGAACAATGGTGTTTCTTACATTTGCATGGAGATCCTGATTATCATAAAGATTGTACGCAATGCATCTATAAAAACAATTTCCGTCTCCCTCTACTGAAATTTCTGTAGATGTATCATCTCTAATAGCATTGTCCACTGTATGTATAGAAGTATTTTCTGATATGTCCGAAATGTTATCATCAACTACTGGAATCCTAGATAGTGCTGAGAGTTTCTTATTCTTTAACCTATGAAGTCGGTTAGCACTGGCATCAACATTATCTTTGATGGATGAAATGGCAGCCATAAATTGCTTCTCGCCGAGTTTTTGCCGCAAAATTTCACATTGCCTATCTATGTTAGTGTTTAACTTATTAACGGTAATGTCACAAACCTTGATAGATTCTTGCATCAAATTTCTGGATGTAGAACACAATATATCTTGAACCTTTTCCCTGCTGATCTGCGTAGCTTCAAATCCTAATGTCCATTTCAGCTTAAATCCTTTCGGAAGAATATTTTGTTCCTGACAAGACTGTAGAAAACGTAGATGACTCTCATATCTGGTTTTCTTCAAATATGTTTTCCGCAAAATCCTTAATTCATTCTTCTGTATATTGTTCATGTTGTTCCGCTATACGTAGTATAAATCCAAAGTCTCTTTTTCAATGAATAATAAAAAACTTTTAAAACACTGTTTCAAAATATTTCGACCGTGTTACCGGTCTTCATCAGTCGGTGTTTATTGTCTATAGCAACACAACGTAGAACATATACTATGACGTCACAATATGAATACAGTCTGGCAAGTGACGTCATACAACAATATTGCGCCAAAAACATATGAAATATAGGTGAGAGTCTATAGAAAGCACATTGATAGCCGTAATTAGTACATAAACAAGTAATATTTGAAAAATGTATAGATAACGGGACATAAAAAAAAAGAAAATGTCTGTAATAATGTAGTCTAAAGACAATAATGTTCCCTTTTGTTTATACCAAAAGGCATATAAGTATTTAATTTTTTCTTCCACAAATTTTCTCTGAATTTTCTGTAAGTTTCATCTTTGTACAATTTTTCGATACCTATTACAGAATAATCCTCAACTGTGTGTTCGTCAGTATAAAAATGCATTGCTACAGGGTCGTTAGTTTCTCTCCTGATCAGTGACAAATTTAAAACATGTCTTTGATATAAAGTCACCCCCGTTTCCCCAACATATACATTGTATAAATAGCCTGAGTAGCTATTTCGTCAATATTAGCGTGTATTGATGGTTGGTAATTCTCTTCTTCAGGAGAGGGTGATAAGTTGCAAATACATGGGCGATGTGAGGTCTTAATTAAGTTAAAATGATTTGACGAATAATTAAGACAAATAAAATCTTTCTTATGATTACATTCACCAAGCGGATATTTCTGCCACTGCGATTGTCCATTGAAATATGTTTTAACAAAAATGTCTTTATCAAAACGATGAGATGTAGCGATTATTTCTGCCTCTGTGGCCCAGGAAGCCACACTGCCATCTAATAACTTGACGTTGTTCAAATGAGTGTCAAAATCCCCATCCACAAATTCTCTGTAAAATAGTCTATTAGAACTCAATTCCTGAACAATGGTGTTTCTTACATTTGCATGGAGATCCTGATTATCATAAAGATTGTACGCAATGCATCTATAAAAACAATTTCCGTCTCCCTCTACTGAAATTTCTGTAGATGTATCATCTCTAATAGCATTGTCCACTGTATGTATAGAAGTATTTTCTGATATGTCCGAAATGTTATCATCAACTACTGGAATCCTAGATAGTGCTGAGAGTTTCTTATTCTTTAACCTATGAAGTCGGTTAGCACTGGCATCAACATTATCTTTGATGGATGAAATGGCAGCCATAAATTGCTTCTCGCCGAGTTTTTGCCGCAAAATTTCACATTGCCTATCTATGTTAGTGTTTAACTTATTAACGGTAATGTCACAAACCTTGATAGATTCTTGCATCAAATTTCTGGATGTAGAACACAATATATCTTGAACCTTTTCCCTGCTGATCTGCGTAGCTTCAAATCCTAATGTCCATTTCAGCTTAAATCCTTTCGGAAGAATATTTTGTTCCTGACAAGACTGTAGAAAACGTAGATGACTCTCATATCTGGTTTTCTTCAAATATGTTTTCCGCAAAATCCTTAATTCATTCTTCTGTATATTGTTCATGTTGTTCCGCTATACGTAGTATAAATCCAAAGTCTCTTTTTCAATGAATAATAAAAAACTTTTAAAACACTGTTTCAAAATATTTCGACCGTGTTACCGGTCTTCATCAGTCGGTGTTTATTGTCTATAGCAACACAACGTAGAACATATACTATGACGTCACAATATGAATACAGTCTGGCAAGTGACGTCATACAACAATATTGCGCCAAAAACATATGAAATATAGGTGAGAGTCTATAGAAAGCACATTGATAGCCGTAATTAGTACATAAACAAGTAATATTTGAAAAATGTATAGATAACGGGACATAAAAAAAAAGAAAATGTCTGTAATAATGTAGTCTAAAGACAATAATGTTCCCTTTTGTTTATACCAAAAGGCATATAAGTATTTAATTTTTTCTTCCACAAATTTTCTCTGAATTTTCTGTAAGTTTCATCTTTGTACAATTTTTCGATACCTATTACAGAATAATCCTCAACTGTGTGTTCGTCAGTATAAAAATGCATTGCTACAGGGTCGTTAGTTTCTCTCCTGATCAGTGACAAATTTAAAACATGTCTTTGATATAAAGTCACCCCCGTTTCCCCAACATATACAATTTTGTTACACTTTTTACAAAACACCCCATAAACAACATTACTTGACTTGCAATCGATATGATTTTTAACTTGATACGTTTTGCCCTTAGAATCTTGAAATTGGCCAGAACAAATAATATATTTACACATAACACATTTTTTTGCACCACACGGCTCGGATAAGTGTTGTTTTTTAAAAAAAAGGTTATTATGTTTCTTATGGACCAATATGTCTTTCAAGTTTTTGTCTCTCCTGAATGCCACTATAGGTGTGTTATGAAACGCAAGTTTTAGGCGGTCGGAATTTTCGAGAATTTTTTGACGTTTCTTTAGTATTTGATGAATATTTGGTAGTCCTCTGGAATAGTTTAACACAAACGGAACACGGTTACATTTTTTGTTATTTTTTCTGTAGTTCAATAAATCCGAGCGGTTGAGTTTATCCACCTTCGCCAGCTGATCCTCGACATCCTTGTTGGAATATCCACATTTGCGAAGATTAGTTTTAATTTTCTCCCGTTGTTTGAAATATCCCTCATCTGTTGAGCAGATTCGGCGCGCACGGATACCCAGTCCAAATGGTATAGATTTTTTTGTAGATTCAGGATGGCTTGATTTTTTATTTAGGTACATATGTTTGTCAGTGGGTTTACTGTACAGGTCGGTAGAAAGATATCCTTTTTCAATAGAAATATTTACATCTAGGAACTCTATGCTAGATTTAGAAAAGCGTAGATCAACCTGAATATTTGGATGTATACCATTAGCCATTTCATGGAAATGTAGGAGATCGGCTTCTGTCCCTGACCAGATTCCAAATATGTCATCGATATAACTTACATAAAAAAGAGGTTGTACGTTACACTGTTCCAAAAGAATACGTTCCCAATCCCCCATATATATACACGCATAGTTTCTGCCAAGTTTAGATCCAATAGCAGTTCCTTCTGTTTGAATATATTGTTTGTTGTTAAAACTAAAATTGTTATTTTCCAGGACAGCATCCATCATCTGTAAAATGGTATTTGTGTCAACTTCTTTTTTCTGTCGTTGATTTAAAACTTTTGCTATTACTTCCCGCGCTTCTTGTCTGGGTATACTGGGATACAGCGCTTTCACGTCCATACAAAATAATATTGAGGAATTGGATAATGGTTGATTTACGGTAGAAAGTTTTCTTAAAAAATCCGTAGTGTCTTGTACATAACTTTTTAACGATCGGTTTGCCTCCTCCAATTGAGATTCTACATATTCTGCAAGCTTCTCTGTTGGATGTTGGCGGCCATTTACTATTGTTCTAAATGGATGGTTTTCCTTATGAATTTTTGGATTTGCCTGTAGTTTTCCTGAACATATTTCTGTAGGTAAAAGATAATGTCGTAATTCAGACGTGATGGATCCTTTTTTATACATATTGTTAATTAGTTTCTTAATTTTGTTAGTGATTTGTTTGCTTTTATCTACTTTAACTTGATCATATGACGCACTGTTAATCATTTCGTTCTCCAACTGGTCGACGTACTTATTGGTGTCCATCACTACTATCCCAGATCCCTTATCTGCTGCTCTAATAATTATGCTTTGATCATGTAATAATTCCCTCATTGCTTTGTCTTCTGAAACAGTTATGTTACTTGAAAATTTTCTATTTAACCCCCGGATAACGTCTTCTTTCACTTGTCTGATGTATTCATCCAACCACTTGTCTCTTCCCTCTTCTGGTGTCCAATTACTTTTAGAGTTTTTATGATTAACAGTACCTACATCTTGTGAAGAAATGCCATTTTCTTCGTCAATGAAATACTCCCGAAGCCGCATCCTACGTTCCCAAGTTTGCAGATCTGTTAGTAACTGTGTGAAATCAATATTTTTTCTAGTTGGTACAAATTTTAATCCTTTTTTCAATAAACTCATTTGATCTGCAGTAAGTTTTTTTGATGATAAGTTAATAACTTCCATTTCACATGTTTCAGCTACTGTTTTTGGTGAACATACTTCCTGCTCGTTGGCCTGAGTAGCTATTTCGTCAATATTAGCGTGTATTGATGGTTGGTAATTCTCTTCTTCAGGAGAGGGTGATAAGTTGCAAATACATGGGCGATGTGAGGTCTTAATTAAGTTAAAATGATTTGACGAATAATTAAGACAAATAAAATCTTTCTTATGATTACATTCACCAAGCGGATATTTCTGCCACTGCGATTGTCCATTGAAATATGTTTTAACAAAAATGTCTTTATCAAAACGATGAGATGTAGCGATTATTTCTGCCTCTGTGGCCCAGGAAGCCACACTGCCATCTAATAACTTGACGTTGTTCAAATGAGTGTCAAAATCCCCATCCACAAATTCTCTGTAAAATAGTCTATTAGAACTCAATTCCTGAACAATGGTGTTTCTTACATTTGCATGGAGATCCTGATTATCATAAAGATTGTACGCAATGCATCTATAAAAACAATTTCCGTCTCCCTCTACTGAAATTTCTGTAGATGTATCATCTCTAATAGCATTGTCCACTGTATGTATAGAAGTATTTTCTGATATGTCCGAAATGTTATCATCAACTACTGGAATCCTAGATAGTGCTGAGAGTTTCTTATTCTTTAACCTATGAAGTCGGTTAGCACTGGCATCAACATTATCTTTGATGGATGAAATGGCAGCCATAAATTGCTTCTCGCCGAGTTTTTGCCGCAAAATTTCACATTGCCTATCTATGTTAGTGTTTAACTTATTAACGGTAATGTCACAAACCTTGATAGATTCTTGCATCAAATTTCTGGATGTAGAACACAATATATCTTGAACCTTTTCCCTGCTGATCTGCGTAGCTTCAAATCCTAATGTCCATTTCAGCTTAAATCCTTTCGGAAGAATATTTTGTTCCTGACAAGACTGTAGAAAACGTAGATGACTCTCATATCTGGTTTTCTTCAAATATGTTTTCCGCAAAATCCTTAATTCATTCTTCTGTATATTGTTCATGTTGTTCCGCTATACGTAGTATAAATCCAAAGTCTCTTTTTCAATGAATAATAAAAAACTTTTAAAACACTGTTTCAAAATATTTCGACCGTGTTACCGGTCTTCATCAGTCGGTGTTTATTGTCTATAGCAACACAACGTAGAACATATACTATGACGTCACAATATGAATACAGTCTGGCAAGTGACGTCATACAACAATATTGCGCCAAAAACATATGAAATATAGGTGAGAGTCTATAGAAAGCACATTGATAGCCGTAATTAGTACATAAACAAGTAATATTTGAAAAATGTATAGATAACGGGACATAAAAAAAAAGAAAATGTCTGTAATAATGTAGTCTAAAGACAATAATGTTCCCTTTTGTTTATACCAAAAGGCATATAAGTATTTAATTTTTTCTTCCACAAATTTTCTCTGAATTTTCTGTAAGTTTCATCTTTGTACAATTTTTCGATACCTATTACAGAATAATCCTCAACTGTGTGTTCGTCAGTATAAAAATGCATTGCTACAGGGTCGTTAGTTTCTCTCCTGATCAGTGACAAATTTAAAACATGTCTTTGATATAAAGTCACCCCCGTTTCCCCAACATATACAATTTTGTTACACTTTTTACAAAACACCCCATAAACAACATTACTTGACTTGCAATCGATATGATTTTTAACTTGATACGTTTTGCCCTTAGAATCTTGAAATTGGCCAGAACAAATAATATATTTACACATAACACATTTTTTTGCACCACACGGCTCGGATAAGTGTTGTTTTTTAAAAAAAAGGTTATTATGTTTCTTATGGACCAATATGTCTTTCAAGTTTTTGTCTCTCCTGAATGCCACTATAGGTGTGTTATGAAACGCAAGTTTTAGGCGGTCGGAATTTTCGAGAATTTTTTGACGTTTCTTTAGTATTTGATGAATATTTGGTAGTCCTCTGGAATAGTTTAACACAAACGGAACACGGTTACATTTTTTGTTATTTTTTCTGTAGTTCAATAAATCCGAGCGGTTGAGTTTATCCACCTTCGCCAGCTGATCCTCGACATCCTTGTTGGAATATCCACATTTGCGAAGATTAGTTTTAATTTTCTCCCGTTGTTTGAAATATCCCTCATCTGTTGAGCAGATTCGGCGCGCACGGATACCCAGTCCAAATGGTATAGATTTTTTTGTAGATTCAGGATGGCTTGATTTTTTATTTAGGTACATATGTTTGTCAGTGGGTTTACTGTACAGGTCGGTAGAAAGATATCCTTTTTCAATAGAAATATTTACATCTAGGAACTCTATGCTAGATTTAGAAAAGCGTAGATCAACCTGAATATTTGGATGTATACCATTAGCCATTTCATGGAAATGTAGGAGATCGGCTTCTGTCCCTGACCAGATTCCAAATATGTCATCGATATATCTAACATAAAAAAGAGGTTGTACGTTACACTGTTCCAAAAGAATACGTTCCCAATCCCCCATATATATACACGCATAGTTTCTGCCAAGTTTAGATCCAATAGCAGTTCCTTCTGTTTGAATATATTGTTTGTTGTTAAAACTAAAATTGTTATTTTCCAGGACAGCATCCATCATCTGTAAAATGGTATTTGTGTCAACTTCTTTTTTCTGTCGTTGATTTAAAACTTTTGCTATTACTTCCCGCGCTTCTTGTCTGGGTATACTGGGATACAGCGCTTTCACGTCCATACAAAATAATATTGAGGAATTGGATAATGGTTGATTTACGGTAGAAAGTTTTCTTAAAAAATCCGTAGTGTCTTGTACATAACTTTTTAACGATCGGTTTGCCTCCTCCAATTGAGATTCTACATATTCTGCAAGCTTCTCTGTTGGATGTTGGCGGCCATTTACTATTGTTCTAAATGGATGGTTTTCCTTATGAATTTTTGGATTTGCCTGTAGTTTTCCTGAACATATTTCTGTAGGTAAAAGATAATGTCGTAATTCAGACGTGATGGATCCTTTTTTATACATATTGTTAATTAGTTTCTTAATTTTGTTAGTGATTTGTTTGCTTTTATCTACTTTAACTTGATCATATGACGCACTGTTAATCATTTCGTTCTCCAACTGGTCGACGTACTTATTGGTGTCCATCACTACTATCCCAGATCCCTTATCTGCTGCTCTAATAATTATGCTTTGATCATGTAATAATTCCCTCATTGCTTTGTCTTCTGAAACAGTTATGTTACTTGAAAATTTTCTATTTAACCCCCGGATAACGTCTTCTTTCACTTGTCTGATGTATTCATCCAACCACTTGTCTCTTCCCTCTTCTGGTGTCCAATTACTTTTAGAGTTTTTATGATTAACAGTACCTACATCTTGTGAAGAAATGCCATTTTCTTCGTCAATGAAATACTCCCGAAGCCGCATCCTACGTTCCCAAGTTTGCAGATCTGTTAGTAACTGTGTGAAATCAATATTTTTTCTAGTTGGTACAAATTTTAATCCTTTTTTCAATAAACTCATTTGATCTGCAGTAAGTTTTTTTGATGATAAGTTAATAACTTCCATTTCACATGTTTCAGCTACTGTTTTTGGTGAACATACTTCCTGCTCGTTGGCCTGAGTAGCTATTTCGTCAATATTAGCGTGTATTGATGGTTGGTAATTCTCTTCTTCAGGAGAGGGTGATAAGTTGCAAATACATGGGCGATGTGAGGTCTTAATTAAGTTAAAATGATTTGACGAATAATTAAGACAAATAAAATCTTTCTTATGATTACATTCACCAAGCGGATATTTCTGCCACTGCGATTGTCCATTGAAATATGTTTTAACAAAAATGTCTTTATCAAAACGATGAGATGTAGCGATTATTTCTGCCTCTGTGGCCCAGGAAGCCACACTGCCATCTAATAACTTGACGTTGTTCAAATGAGTGTCAAAATCCCCATCCACAAATTCTCTGTAAAATAGTCTATTAGAACTCAATTCCTGAACAATGGTGTTTCTTACATTTGCATGGAGATCCTGATTATCATAAAGATTGTACGCAATGCATCTATAAAAACAATTTCCGTCTCCCTCTACTGAAATTTCTGTAGATGTATCATCTCTAATAGCATTGTCCACTGTATGTATAGAAGTATTTTCTGATATGTCCGAAATGTTATCATCAACTACTGGAATCCTAGATAGTGCTGAGAGTTTCTTATTCTTTAACCTATGAAGTCGGTTAGCACTGGCATCAACATTATCTTTGATGGATGAAATGGCAGCCATAAATTGCTTCTCGCCGAGTTTTTGCCGCAAAATTTCACATTGCCTATCTATGTTAGTGTTTAACTTATTAACGGTAATGTCACAAACCTTGATAGATTCTTGCATCAAATTTCTGGATGTAGAACACAATATATCTTGAACCTTTTCCCTGCTGATCTGCGTAGCTTCAAATCCTAATGTCCATTTCAGCTTAAATCCTTTCGGAAGAATATTTTGTTCCTGACAAGACTGTAGAAAACGTAGATGACTCTCATATCTGGTTTTCTTCAAATATGTTTTCCGCAAAATCCTTAATTCATTCTTCTGTATATTGTTCATGTTGTTCCGCTATACGTAGTATAAATCCAAAGTCTCTTTTTCAATGAATAATAAAAAACTTTTAAAACACTGTTTCAAAATATTTCGACCGTGTTACCGGTCTTCATCAGTCGGTGTTTATTGTCTATAGCAACACAACGTAGAACATATACTATGACGTCACAATATGAATACAGTCTGGCAAGTGACGTCATACAACAATATTGCGCCAAAAACATATGAAATATAGGTGAGAGTCTATAGAAAGCACATTGATAGCCGTAATAAGTACATAAACAAGTAATACTTGAAAAATGTATAGATAACGGGACATAAAAAAAAAAGAAAATGTCTGTAATAATGTAGTCTAAAGACAATAATGTTCCCTTTTGTTTATACCAAAAGGCATATAAGTATTTAATTTTTTCTTCCACAAATTTTCTCTGAATTTTCTGTAAGTTTCATCTTTGTACAATTTTTCGATACCTATTACAGAATAATCCTCAACTGTGTGTTCGTCAGTATAAAAATGCATTGCTACAGGGTCGTTAGTTTCTCTCCTGATCAGTGACAAATTTAAAACATGTCTTTGATATAAAGTCACCCCCGTTTCCCCAACATATACAATTTTGTTACACTTTTTACAAAACACCCCATAAACAACATTACTTGACTTGCAATCGATATGATTTTTAACTTGATACGTTTTGCCCTTAGAATCTTGAAATTGGCCAGAACAAATAATATATTTACACATAACACATTTTTTTGCACCACACGGCTCGGATAAGTGTTGTTTTTTAAAAAAAAAGGTTATTATGTTTCTTATGGACCAATATGTCTTTCAAGTTTTTGTCTCTCCTGAATGCCACTATAGGTGTGTTATGAAACGCAAGTTTTAGGCGGTCGGAATTTTCGAGAATTTTTTGACGTTTCTTTAGTATTTGATGAATATTTGGTAGTCCTCTGGAATAGTTTAACACAAACGGAACACGGTTACATTTTTTGTTATTTTTTCTGTAGTTCAATAAATCCGAGCGGTTGAGTTTATCCACCTTCGCCAGCTGATCCTCGACATCCTTGTTGGAATATCCACATTTGCGAAGATTAGTTTTAATTTTCTCCCGTTGTTTGAAATATCCCTCATCTGTTGAGCAGATTCGGCGCGCACGGATACCCAGTCCAAATGGTATAGATTTTTTTGTAGATTCAGGATGGCTTGATTTTTTATTTAGGTACATATGTTTGTCAGTGGGTTTACTGTACAGGTCGGTAGAAAGATATCCTTTTTCAATAGAAATATTTACATCTAGGAACTCTATGCTAGATTTAGAAAAGCGTAGATCAACCTGAATATTTGGATGTATACCATTAGCCATTTCATGGAAATGTAGGAGATCGGCTTCTGTCCCTGACCAGATTCCAAATATGTCATCGATATATCTAACATATTTAAGATATTTCAAACAACGGGAGAAAATTAAAACTAATCTTCGCAAATGTGGATATTCCAACAAGGATGTCGAGGATCAGCTGGCGAAGGTGGATAAACTCAACCGCTCGGATTTATTGAACTACAGAAAAAATAACAAAAAATGTAACCGTGTTCCGTTTGTGTTAAACTATTCCAGAGGACTACCAAATATTCATCAAATACTAAAGAAACGTCAAAAAATTCTCGAAAATTCCGACCGCCTAAAACTTGCGTTTCATAACACACCTATAGTGGCATTCAGGAGAGACAAAAACTTGAAAGACATATTGGTCCATAAGAAACATAATAACCTTTTTTTTAAAAAACAACACTTATCCGAGCCGTGTGGTGCAAAAAAATGTGTTATGTGTAAATATATTATTTGTTCTGGCCAATTTCAAGATTCTAAGGGCAAAACGTATCAAGTTAAAAATCATATCGATTGCAAGTCAAGTAATGTTGTTTATGGGGTGTTTTGTAAAAAGTGTAACAAAATTGTATATGTTGGGGAAACGGGGGTGACTTTATATCAAAGACATGTTTTAAATTTGTCACTGATCAGGAGAGAAACTAACGACCCTGTAGCAATGCATTTTTATACTGACGAACACACAGTTGAGGATTATTCTGTAATAGGTATCGAAAAATTGTACAAAGATGAAACTTACAGAAAATTCAGAGAAAATTTGTGGAAGAAAAAATTAAATACTTATATGCCTTTTGGTATAAACAAAAGGGAACATTATTGTCTTTAGACTACATTATTACAGACATTTTCTTTTTTTTTATGTCCCGTTATCTATACATTTTTCAAATATTACTTGTTTATGTACTAATTACGGCTATCAATGTGCTTTCTATAGACTCTCACCTATATTTCATATGTTTTTGGCGCAATATTGTTGTATGACGTCACTTGCCAGACTGTATTCATATTGTGACGTCATAGTATATGTTCTACGTTGTGTTGCTATAGACAATAAACACCGACTGATGAAGACCGGTAACACGGTCGAAATATTTTGAAACAGTGTTTTAAAAGTTTTTTATTATATATATATATATATATATATATATATATATATATGACACATTGATCATGTTTCAAAACATTTTGTTCTGCTAAAGAGTAGATAATCATTCCTTTTACAAATTCACAGAGACAGCATCCTATGAGTGGTAGCTTATCCCATTCTCATTGAGCATGAATATTTTAATGAGCATTTAATTTTGATGTGAAACATGGTAAAGAACTTATTCTGCATGATATGAGACCAATTGATTTTGGACCTTGTTTAATTAAACATTTTCTTATAAAAGACCCTTTATAAATACTGGTAGCTAATGAATGCATGTCATTGAGCATCTATTGTTTCTCAGGGCCTAAACTCATGTTTTGATTTTCATTTTTACACAATCCAAAAATAAATAATCATAATAATGAGAGATATTTACAAATTTATAAATAAAATTGTAAAATAAATCTTTTCTGAATATAATCAAAGCCTGTGTATATACCTCCGTGATCCTGGAATGCGAGGACTTGTTTCAAATTTAAAATGTTTTTTACACCCATTGCACTGAACAGCAAATACACTGGCTAAACCAAGGTTTCTTGTCTCTGTCAATGCAGTTATCGGTGGTTTTCCAGTGGATGCAAGGGCAATGGCGTCAACACATTGGCATGCATGCAAAGTCATTTCATTTACATGGCTTTGTAAAGTAGTAAGATTAATTATTCTGTATCCTTCTGGACACACCTGCTTCACTTTCTTAATGGAAAGTCTAATAGAGTGATTGTCATTTAATATAGTAGAAATATATGACACTTTTCTACCAGTACCAATAGAATGTTTTTTCCACAGCTTCTTGATTTTGATTTTAATATGTTTGCCACTTGGTCGGCTTCTTTTTAAGATGTAATGTGGTCTTCCATGGTGTTTCTCTTTTCTACGCTTTTGGTGTACACCTTTTCCTTTACCAAACACACGCGAGGTTTTCTTTTTGCTACCCATGCTTATACATGTAATAAGTGTACAGTAGACTACACTTTTCCCTTCCGGTATTCCATATATTTACTTTTGTAATTTTGATAATTAAATAAATTTCATTTTACATGACAGTTGTATGTGCACACATTTCATACCCATATATATAGCTAACTGTTAAAAAAAATAAAATTTACTAGCTTTAATGAGCAAAATGTTGTGGCCCAAAACACGGTCCTTAGCCAAGAGAGAGCATGTGGGGATCAGATGAAATGTGTACGATTCTTGGTATTAATTTATTTATGATTTCTGCAAAAAACGTACTAAAAGTTCCATTTTCAAAATATGCAACAATGAAAAAAAGCAAATACCTTTTGCAGTCGCTCTAAGTCTCGAAATCTGCAAAGTTTACATCCATGTGATGAAAGATCAACCACTTTTTCTTTAACCGGAAGTCTTTTCTCTAGAAAAAGTTATTTTCGTATTTTTTCGTACAGCAAAATTAATTCTTAAAACAGACTGTACATGGTTTAAATAAGAATGTTAAATTTATAATATGCATTTTAAACGAAAATAACATGTGTGTACGCACAGCAGGCTTTGATTTTATCAGCGGATGAATTTCATCTACTTTCACTTTTGAAAAACAAGCGAGACGAGAAGAACACGTTGTAAGTTTGAAGTGAAAATTTCAGCTATGTAAAGCTTACATTACATGATCATTATTACATGCACGTTTTAAAAGCCTTAGAGAACCTCGATATGGGCAATTTTACAATCAGCATGTTGTTGATCATCCATAAAGTTAGTCATAGCCGATGTTTATTTTTGGTTAAAAATGGCGGTTAATTCTGAAGGGTTGGTGGTTTATTTTTTTACTATATCTTTCCCATGAGACCGTTTGCACTAAAAAGAAACCCTACTTGCTCTCATATAAGATCTACCGTAAATAATGACAGATACACAAATATATATTTAACGACAGGAAAACTTCTTTATTTTTTCTAAATTTCTTGTTAAAATTCTTCACAAATGTGTTTTTTATCTGTATCTAACGACAAGTCATGCATTAGTAACAACACACGTAGTAAAATGAGGCTTTATTCAAATGATATTAATAGTTTTACATTCCAGTGCAGGGTCTTTCAGTTATAAAACCTCAACATCTCATTTACATGATTTTCATGTTTGACAAAACCTTAAAGGACTCAAAAAGCGAATTTTAAAGTATTGGGATATTGTACTTAGGAATTCTGAATGCAGATCTTCTTTTGATGCTCGACCTATTATAGCTTTCAGCAAGCACAAAAACATTAGCGACGAGATAATCAGGTCTTACTTAAAATAAACATCAGCTATTCTTGCAGACCCCTGATGAGGCTCATAACTGCCGAAACACTCTACAACTATTAGTACTTGCATATTTTAAATTGCAATTTGCTTTTTTGCAAAACATTACACTATCTTTGTGGTTTGGAGTGTCGGGTCCTAATAAATCCCTTACAAGTCTGGTTGATTGATGTCGCTAATTTTCACAACATTAGAACAGTTTGTCACTCGCTTACGAGTACTAGCAGAGGACTGCAATTACGGAAACAGTAAGGACGAGAGAATCGGGATAGGATCGTTTTCGGGACATCGTCATAGAAGGTGAGGGAAAAGCTCATCGCAGAAGGTGAGAAACTGACATTAGAAAGGCAATACAGATAGCTCAGTCACACGAGTATTCTCAAGAACAGTTGAAAACCATGTCGGGCCAAGAGGTCCATGCAGTCAGCCATTCTCACAACCAGAACACTAGGAAGGCAGGTCGAAGCAGCCCATCTCAAAACGCCGCCAAAGATACAGAGCGAAGAAGACCCCGCAGGCCAGACTAAAGCACCACAACAAGACGAAGACACAAGAGTGCGACCGGTGTGGGTATGATCATTCTACAAGTGCTAAATGCCCTGCGAAGGGTAAACAGTGTAAGACTTGTAACAGATGGGACCATTTTGCTAAGAAATGTTTAAGTAAAACTGTTGCATGTCATGAATTACAGACCTTGCCAGAGCAATCAGATTCAGAACCAGAATTTTTCATAGATATTATTGAGACAAATCACAACCATGACCCAGCATTTTGTAATCTCTTTTTTGGGGTTCAGACAAAACACCTATCAAATTTAAGTTAGATACAGGTTCACAGGTTAACATAATACCCAGCCATGTCCTCATTTCATTAGGTTTGTCCCATATGAGCAACCTGAAGCAAACTGATCAAAAGTTGTCTGCCTACAATGGTAACCCCTCACGTTCCCTTGGTTGTTTTGAGCTCAATTGTACTTACAAAGGTCAGTCACGGAGTCTAACATTTCATGTTGTTGAGACAACTTACCCTCCCATATTAGGGATGAGAGCATGTTTAGATTTTGGTCTCTTAAAACTTGTTTATTGTTGCAACTTGGACACAACCCAAAACAATAGTGAACCCCTGGTCGCAAGTGGAGTCATGTCAGAGTTCTCGGAGGTCTTTGAGGGTATTGGTCTTTTCCAAGGGGAGTGCTCTATACACACAGACCCTGCCGTGCACCCGACGGTACACCCACCCCGTAGAGTACCCATTTCCCTTCAAGAAAAATTAAAAAACGAACTAGAGAGAATGGAATCTCTTAACATTGTACAAAAGGTCACTGAGCACACTCAATGAGTGAGATCACTAGTAGTCGTCGAAAAGCCCAATGGCAAACTACGGGTTTGTCTTGACCCGAAAGATTTGAATAGAGCAATACTTAGACCCCATTACCCAATGAAAACCCTTGAGGATGTCCTACCCCAACTGTCAAAAGCTAGATTCTTCACTAACTTATATGCTAGGAGTGGGTATTGGACTATCAAGTTATCAGAGGAATGTTCTTACCTCACAACATTTAACACGCCATTTGGTCGTTATCGGTATCTTAGACTCCCTTTTTGGACTCAAGTCATCACAAGACGAGTTTCAGAGAAAGATTGATGAATGCTATGAAGGTCTTGACGGTGTCGTAGCTCTAGTCGATGATTTACTTGCATTTGGTCAAACTAGGGAAGAGCACGACAGGAACCTACGTAGTAAAGTTCTCAAAAGATCAAAAGTGAGAGGTGTTAAACTAAACAAAGACAAATTACAGGTAGGAGTCACAAAGGTGAAATATTTTGGTCATTTACTAACCTCAGAGGTTGTGGGTCCAGATCCTGATAAAGTCTCTGCTGTGCGAGAGATGAAACCCCCCAAAGATAAATCTGAATTAGAGACCTTCCTAGGTATGGTTGACTTACTTAGCAAAGATGCACCTAACTTGTCCGAAATAACTAGTCCCCTTAGGAATCTACTTGCAAAGGACGTATTATTTCAATGGGATAGTGCCTAAAGCAAAGCTTTTGACAAGGTTAAAGAATCACTTCTAGTCCAAGTCCAGTGTTAGCCTATTTTGACTCCCGTAAGGTCACCACACTACAGTGTGATGCATCGAAGTCTGGTCTTGGCGCTGCCTTGATGCAGGAAGGCAAGCCTATAGCATTTGCATCTAAGAGTCTCACACAAAGTGAAGTGCAATATGCCCAGATAGAAAAGGAGATGTTCGCGATCCTCTTTGGTTGCAAACGTTTCCATCAATATATCTATGGTCGAAAGGTCAAAATGTGAAACAGACCACAAGCCGTTAGTACCTATCTTTAAGAAAGCACTATTTGCAGCCCCACCTAGACTTCAGAGAATGTTGTTACAATTACAGAACTATGATCTCGAGGTGGACTATATCCCGTGTAAGCAAATCCCTGTTGCTGACTCATTGTCACGCAATTTTGTAGATGACACATTCCCAGGTCTTTCTAAAGATATGGAAGCCCAAGTACACTCGGTACTGGCTAACCTCCCTATCAGTGATAGAAAACTTAAAGAGACAGAGTCAGACATTGATAAACAATTTCAGTTGCTTAACCACACCATACTTAATGGTTGGCTTGAATGCCGTAGAGACTGCCCCCTCAAATTATAGAATTTTGGAACCACAGGGAATAACTTTCTGTCACTAATGGTATCTTGCTTAAAGGTACGAAAGTGTTGATTCCCCACTCTCTTAGAGATAAAATTCTAGAGTGCATTCACATAGGTCATATGGGTATTGAGAAATCACTACAGCGGGCACGCACATCAGTATTTTGGCCGAAAATTTCATCAGATATCACAGAGTTAGTGTCAAATTGCAATGTGTGTTTAAATCACCGGTACTCAAACCCCAAGCAACCCCTCCAATCACACCCAGTACCTGATTACCCCTGGCAAGTTGTTGCCACATACTTTTTTTGTGGGACAACAAGGATTTTCTGATTGTCACTAAGTGCAAATTGCGAAGAGAATATTCGAAAAGGCCAAGCTTGATGGCCGTGATCCAAACTTGGGAATTCTCGAACACCGAAGTACGCCCTTAGAAGTTGGTTATTCCCCGGCGGAACTCCTCCAAGGTAGACAACTACGTTCAATTTTATCAACTCTAAATGAGCAACTTCTCCCCAAGGTTATCGATCATGAGAAGGTCAAGGTCATGCTAAACAAAAACCATGAAAACCAAAATCATAACTATGACAAACAATCTAAACCACTCGCTCCTCTTGAAATAGGAGATAGTGTTAGATTTCAGCAGGACGATAAATCCTGGAAGCCAGCTACTCTGCTTTCTAAGGTTGATGACAGATCATATGTTGTCAATGCCCCAAACGGTGGTATTTACCGTAGGAATAGGCGCCATCTCAGGAATCAAATGAGCAAACTTGCACATTTGATCCTAACCTACCCATTCTAGCTGAAGCCCAAACAGATGACTCGGAGTTAAGTCCCATTTCCCCCTCCAAATCCAAATTACCCCCATCCTTTCCACCCAAACCCAATTTTGAATATATGTCAGCATTTCAAACCAGTAACAAATTAAACCCTATGTGACACGATCAGGCAGAGTCTGTATTCCAAAAATAGAGCCGTATATGTAAATTGACTGTGAATTGATTCTGTATTTAAAATTATTGTACATCATCGCATGCTTAAACGTTATGCTGCTGCACTTTGTTTTTATTTCTGTTAAAAAGGGAGATGAAACATTACGAACATTATATGTACGAGTTACCATACACTCCCCTGTTTTGATGTACGAATTGTTTTTGTTCGATTTTACGCATGTTATACATTCAGAATGAAACGTGGACTCAGGCAGCTGTGTGTCGGTACTTAATTAGAGTCCTAATGAATCTATAAATTAACACAATACTATTACACCCGTGATGAACTTTGGTTTGTTTTTTCGTTTGCCCAAAAAGAAATTATTTTTATTTACTTTGAATATTTCTAACTTTGAAAGGAGACAGATTCTGCTTGTGTAAATAGGAGAAAGTCCATAACTTTCTTTGATAAATGGTTTGTATGGAAAAAAAATTGATACCGTAATAACAAAAAATCGGACCAAGCATTTTTAAAGATCTTGATGAGCGAAAAAAAATTCCTAATCTGTAAGGGAGGTTACGTAGTCCGTAGTATACCTGTAACTTCGATTAATTTCTGAAATGTGATTTCTGCAAGAAAAAAAAAAAGGGGGGGGGCGGCAGCACGCTCTCCCCAGATCCTACCTGCCTGTATAAGACAACTTTTCTAGCTAGAAGATGAATATTTGAAATTAACATGTTGAATCTGATTTTTAAAAAGTACATGAATTTTACGTAAGTATGTTATTTCGTAAACTGTCATAATTTAGACCGTGGAACATTAACTGACCAGATTGGAAATAGATAGCTTACGTCAATTTCACCTGTTACAATCAAAACATTTGACATGGGCGGGAACAAATTGACACAGACGTCTGAGAAAACATTGGGTTGAAATGTTTTTATAAGAAGCATATTTTCAATCCACCTCAGTATTTCTAACTTGCTATGTAAGTAAATAGAAAAACAATTTATTTCATCAATAATTTGGGAAGCCGAGGCTGAAATCAAGTGGGGGCAATGTTGAAACGGGCTTTATTCCCAGAGGAGAATAATTAATTGAAATTCCAATTTAATAAATTAGTATTATACCCAGATGAAAATTTTCGCTATGTTAATTTATACGGATAAGCGCGGTCATTGTTTATCTAGCTAAAATCATTTATATCGAAGATCTCTGAGGTATGTAAATTTTGTAGGAAAGTTTACAATCAAAATTGTATTGGAACTGGTGGTTGTGATAATGTACGGGTATCTATCGTGCTTTTACCTTTCTGACTCGGTGCCTCAAATTTCAGCACTAAAAATACTCGTACGTTAGAGAGAGAGAGAGAGAGAGAGAGAGAGAGAGAGAGAGTTTTCATAGTGTTTTATAGTGTTCAGGAAATCAATATATAAGCAACATATGTCAATACACGCATGTATACATTCATGCACGTATCTATATATGTGAATAAAAACTAATCAGTCCTCCTTTATACTTTAAACGTGGGTGCATTTGTAAATGTGTGTTCATACAGTCATTTAGATGACGGCATTTCTTGATGCTGGCAAAGCAACCCAGCCAACTCTACTGAGGTCATACTGCAGGGGTAATTCAGCGGCACGTCTTTGATGCCGGAGATGCGACAAGCGTTTGAATTTAGCAAACTGCTGACAGAAACGAGCTATCTATTTATACTAAAAAAAGCCACTACTATTTTCATTTATAAGAATAAAATGAAAAACATCAAAATACATCATTTTAAAGATAAGATCGTTAAACTAAATACAATTAAGGAAGAAAAAAATATTTGGCACTCGGGGACTGAACCCGGGTCGCCTGGGCACAAGTCCAACACTTTAACGACTGAGCTACTCGGATACTCGCTTCATGACTTTGGAGCCCAAAATACCAAGAATGCGTGGATCGATTTTAAGACAGATTTCATATTCTGAAGTTATTTGAGCGTCTCTATCGAATAGTAACATAAAATATTTTCAAAACAAAAAAAATGAAAATTAAGGTTTTTCATTTCCTTACGGTGGCTACCGGAAGTGACGGCGGACGTTCGAATAAGCGAGAGACACTGTGGCTAAAGACTCTACCACCACTGAAAATTTGAAAGTTTTATCTTTGACACTTTTTGAGAAAACCCGTGAACAAGCAAAAACATAAATCTTTAATATCTCGGGACCGGAAGTGACGACCAAAAATTTGATCGATTAATTTCTTACAAATTTTGTGCTCAGTGAGATCTGAAAGTTGCATGAAAATCGGCGAAAGCGTTTTTGAGAAAACGTCAAAGATAAAAAATAATAATAATAATAGGGGAAAAGAAACAAAGCAATAACAATAAGGTCTTCTGTTGGAAACGGAAGACCTTAATTATCTTAACACTTTATGTTTATTCTATTTTAGTTTCCAGACCATGACATTAATGAATATTTCTTGAATGGAATATCATGAGGATTAGAATGGAACCTTATTCTGCCTTTTTACCAACTCACACCATTTTTTCAAGATTTATGGAGCCAACCACAGAAGAATTTGTTCTATACACATCATTAATAATATTCTTATTTATGTTACATAACTTTAAATGAATTGTTTCAACAATAAGTGTTCACATAATGAACACCAGCAAACTTTTTATCAAGTGCACTTATTTTGTATTTTTCTTACCGATTTATCTAACATATGTTATTAGTCCCCTACCAGTTTTCACCGGAGGGGACTATAGCTTTCCTTTACGTCCGTCAGTCCGTCTGTCTGTCCGTCAGTCCGTCTGCTTGTCCCACTTCAGTTTTACACATTTTTTTATGCGTTTGAGGAATAATATGGAATTTGCTGAACAGCTTCAAAATGTCAAACTACAGATCAAGTTTACACTTTTGTATCGTGTGGTTGACATATTTTCGAGAAAATTGATTTTTTATATTCCAATTTTTTAATGTTCGTGTTTGTTATCGGGCTCGGTGTGTATTGAATAAACGAGGAAAGTATGTAGTTAGTAATAATATCGTGCATTACTTGGACCATTCCATTTATTATTTGTAACAAACAATAAGTTTTGTAAAATAGTGTCAAGCATTGTGTTGTAAATGTAATCGACAGGGTTTTGTATTATTACAATCGGGTTCGTTATCGGGTTGGTCTGTTGATTCGGGATACAGAAGACGGTAAGAAATGATATTCTGATAACAGTGCATTGTTTTCACAAATTTCTACAAACCGGTAGGGGACATGTATTGCTTATGCAATACTCTCAGAATGCTTGTTATAAAACATATTCATATACATGTAACATTTTTGGAAACAGCTATTTTTTTTAATTGAAATTTAGCCTTACTATTTTATACAAGTTTTTTTAATTACTCTTTTGTATACAAAAAGAACAAAAATACTTAGTTACAATGGGAAATGGACATAAAGTATATAAAAGTGTCTGATAAATGTATAGGTCTTGTTCATGAACAGAAGAAATTGACAAAAGAATTTTTTTTTTAGCCGTCAAATACAAATATTAATATTTTTTTAGAATATTATCAAATCTATAACTCTCTTTATGCCTGTTTGTTAGCGGTTAATCCAAGTTCATTAAGGTTTTCCGCTGAGAGCGGAAAACCTTACTATTATTCTGAAAAATTTTCAAATTTCTTATTATTTTTTTTTCTTCTAGACACCAACTTTGATCCTTAATATCTCGCTCGTTTGTTCACCGATTGTTTTGAAATTTTCAGGACTGATAACATGCCGCGTGATGTTGTCGTTGCATATTTTAGTTCAGGAAAATCCCTATCTGGTTTTGAGTTATTCCCCTTTTTAATAAAATTTAACGACTTCTTTTGTCCAGGGGGTTTAGGTTTAACGATGACTGGCAGAGTCTCAAAGATGGGCTGGTTTGGAATATAATACATTGAATTTGTGCGAGATATATTTTATTTATTATTTAAATGCAAATAAAAGGGGTAGTATAGATGTTGAAACTAAGGTAAGAAAAAAATTAAACAAAATTGCGTATTTTCCGTGTTAGTTTTCTACCTGATAAAAATTTGTTATAACATGTATTTTGAAAGTTCTTGGTCTTACCCAGACCTTTCATTCGGTATACAGAAAAAGGGGCTGGCCCTTATAATTAGGGAGTTAGAGGCGTCCAAAGTTTCTTGTCAATAACTTAAAAAGGAATAAACATTTCTAATGCATTATTGAAGCGAAGTTGTAAAGAAATTAATTTTGAATCCTTCTATAGTATTCAATTAATTTTTTCGTAATTTATAGTCAGTATTTGCAGAAACAATTGTTGTCAGTTCGGTCCATTTTTTGTGGGGGTGCGCACGTTTATGAGGTTTTGAAAGGGCTTCTTGTAATGCATTAACTGAAACATGTAGCGCGCAAAAATAATTCCACATAAAATTCCCAAATGTTTTTATACATATGTACATTTTCATTTCATATAGATAAACCTCTTTGACCTTATTTTTGTTGTTTGTTTCATAACTGTGCCCCTGTCTATATTTAGATGCATTACGAGACTCAGGTAACCGATCGATAGGAGAGTCTCTAGCTGTATTCAGGCCGTCGCCTAGACGACAGTGCATGTGCTTGTAGAGCTGGACGTACACGTTTAACACCCCACTGTGTTACTGTAACAGAGACATTTTCAATTGTTTCAGTACTGAGAGACGTGTTAATAAAATGGTTCCAATGCATGGTAATTAAACTCAACTTTTCTACAATACGTATACACGGCCGTCATATAAAGCACAATGTGTATTACTGACATGACAAATGTACGCTGGCAATTTAAACGAACGCGGGATTGCTCCCGATAAAACAATTCTTTTAAAGCAAAATAATAATATACTGATTTGCGATGGATATAATATAATTATCATCGTATAGATGATTTTAAAAAGTGAACTTAATATTCGTATACGATAATATTTGAATCCAAAGCCGCTAGTTTTAAGCTACGGTTATTAGGGATATTGATTATGACTTGCCCCGCGTTTCAGGTTTTTTACTTGGAAAACATCTACAAACGAAAAAACCAAACAACTTTCAGCAGCAACTTATAAATTATTTATTCCATACACAATTCTAAAGAGGTAATTAAATAAATTTTATAAATGCTTTATACTTGTATTCGCTATCTTCCATGGAAAAAAGTGGCATGGAAAAAATGTTGTTCAATGTTCACAAATACGCTGTAGCCTTAGCAATCGAAAATAATTAACAAACTGTATATTGATAGATTGACATATCAACAAACATTCAGACCCGCAATGTTTTTTTTACAAGTTCTATAAAATGTAGACTCAATGAGTGAATTCTTTACCGTTTTCCGTCTCGGTTATTTTGAATCACGTGTGTACGTTATGTGTAGCCATATAGATGAACACTTTAAGTGTTTAATTTTTAAAAGAAATTGTGTACATGCAGATCAATGCAATGCTAGGACATTAAAATTCCAACAATGGTGAGGCCGGCCAGACTGATACTGGTTCTGCTTGTTCTACAAATAGCGAATGTAAGACGACGTATTTAAGGTCTTCCGTTTCCAACGGAAGACCTTACTATTATTCTGAAAAAATTTTCAAATTTCTTATTATTTTTTTTTTCTTCTAGACGCCAACTTTGATCCTTAATATCTCGCTCGTTTGTTCACTGATTGTTTTGAAATTTTCAGGACTGATAACATGCCGCGTGATGTTGTCGTTGCATATTTTAGTTGAGGAAAATCCCCATCCGGTTTTGAGTTATTCCCCTTTTAGTAAAATTTAACGACTTCTTTTGTCCAGGGGAGTTTAGCTATAACGATGACTGGCAGAGTCTCAAAGATGGGCTGGTTTGGAAGCTAATACATTGAATTTGTGCGAGATATATTTTATTTATTATTTAAATGCAAATAAAAGGGGTTGTATAGATGTTGAAACAAAGGTAAGAAAAAAATTCAAAAAAAATCGCGTATTTTCCGTGTTAGTCTTTTAACTGATAAAAATTTGTTATAACATGTATTTTAAAAGATCTTGGTCTTTCCAAGACCTTTCATTCGGTATACAGAAAAAGGGGCTGGCCCCTATAATTAGGGAGTTAGAAGCGTCAAAAGTTTCTTGTCAATAACTTGTAAAGGAATAAAAATTTCTAATGCATTATTGAAGCAAAGTTGTAAAGAAATTAATTTTGAATCCTTCCGTGGTATTCAATTTAATGTTTTCGTAATTTATAGCCAGTATTTGCAGAAACAATTGTTGTCAGTTCGGTCCATTTTTGAGGGGGTGTGCACGTTTTGGAGGTTATGAAAGGGCTTTTTGTAATGCACTAACTGATACATGTAGCGCGCAAAAATAATTCTACATAAAGTTCCCAAATGTTTTTATTCATATGTACATATTCATTTCATAAAGATGAACCTCTTTGACCTTATTTTTGTTGTTTGTTTCATAACTGTGCCCCTTTCTATATTTAGATGCATTACGAGACTCAGGTAACCGATCGATAGAAGAGTCGCTAGCTGTATTCAGACCGTCGCCTTGACGACAGTGCATATGCTTGTAGAGCTGGACGTACACATGTTTAACGCCCCACTGTGTTACTGTAACAGAGACATTTTTAATTGTTTCAGTACTGGGAGATGTGTTAATAAAATGGTTCGAATGCATGGTAATTAAACTCAACTATTCTACAGTACGTATACACAGCCGTCATATAAAGAACAATATGTATTACTGACATGACAAATGTACGCTGGCAATTTAAACGAACGCGGGATTGCTCCCGATAGAACATTTCTTTTAAAGCAAAACAAAATACTGATTTCCGATGGATATAATATTATCATCGTGGAGATGATTTTAAAAAGTGAACTTAATATTCGTATACGATAATATTTGAATCTAAACCCGCTATTTTTAAGTAACGGGTATTAGGGATATTAATTATGACTTGCCCCGCGTTTCACGTTTTTTACTTGCAATGCATCTACAAACGAAAATACCAAACAACCTTCGGCAGCAATTTATAAATTATTTATTACATACTAGTACACAATATTAAAGAGATAATTAACTAAATTGTGCTTTATAATTGTACTTGCTATCTTCCGTGGAAATAATGGCACGGAAAAAATGTTGTTCAATGTTCATCAAAAACGATGTAGCCTTAGCAATCGAAAATAATTAACAAACTGTATATTGATAGATTGACACATTAACAAACATTCAGACCCGCAATGTATTTTTTGCAAATTCTATAAAATGTAGACTCAATAAGTGAATTTTTCCGTTTGGGGTATTTTGAATCACATGTGTACGCTATGTGTACATGTGCATATAGATTAATAGCCATATAGATAAAAACTTTCAGTGTTGAATTTTTAAAAGATATTTTGTATTTGCAATGCAATGCAATGCAAGGGCTATTAAATTCGAACAATGTACATACGTTAGGGATCGAACTGATACTGGTTCTGCTTGTTCTACAAACAGCGAATGAAATGCAAAGTATTAGGGTGTTATTTTTTAAACAAATAAGTATTGCTCTCTTAAAACCTTGCATTACTAAACAAAGTATTTCATCGGAAGCATTATTAGTTACCTTAGCTGCATATATGTAGCTCTCCGTCTGGAAAAATTGAGTTTTTCATACAAGGGCTATACAGACTTGCAGCTAACATTACCTTAGAATTTGCCGCTGTTCATAAATTCATTAAAAGACGCGCAGATTCAAGTGGTTATATGTCGTTTGATATGGGATTTATGATGTCTATTTATATTATTTTAATTAAGGACAGACGAGACGTTCCTCAATTTTATATAATTTTCCTTGATATTTCATCCCTTATTTATTAACATTTAAACCTGTTAATTCCAAAAAATTTAGAGTACATTACCAGGCTCGTTTTGGAGCTAGAATATTTCGAATTTTCCTTAAAATAGCACGCAAAATGCATTTGAATGCTTATAAGTAAAGTCATACTATATATTTTAATTTGAACACTTTATATTCAAACCAAAAAAATCATATTACATAAAGATTTAATTATGAAATAACAAAGTGGAAATCTTCACATTGTGGAGATAGGAAAAAATGGAAGATACATGAAGGTCGCGTCTGACCTTAATATTATACAAGCAATAGCTTTCCAAAAAGCTTGCCTGACTACCCAAATTTATTCAATGGAAGCATGCATGTATCAATTAGGCTATCTTACAAGAAATGAAATTTAATTTTCGCTGCGGATCATAAATTATTAAACTGAACGTGCAGAGTTTAGAAGCAATTTCAATCTTTTTCTTCGATCGAGTGCATGTACCTGTACATCACTGGAAATTAAATCATTTCATTATTTTAAATCATCTTAGGAATGTACATGTATCCAGAGGCGGATCCAGCAATTTGAAAAAGGGGGGGGGGGGGGGGGGGTTCCATTTGATAAAAACCAATATGTGCAAAATTCATCATTTGTCAATAAACAAGGACTTTTTGAACGTTTTCCGTGCGTATACAACTGTATTTAATAAACATTTATCTCATCACTATTTAATTCACATCTATTTCAACAGCAGAGTGCACTGCATTATTAAGCGTTTTGCCGTTTAGGTTTAGGTAAGGAAGATTTGCATAATATCTGACCTAAAGAAACTCAATTCTCCAGCAATGAGAAAGTGCGTCTATGTTTGATAGAAAAGAAACACTAAGAAACAAAAAATAACTCAGAATAATTACGACAAACTATTATAAAAATTGATATTTTGGTAATTTTTGTTATGTCTTTGATGTTTATAAATTCTGAACTGTTTATCGATTTTGATGTTTTAAATAAAGGTCCCCCCCCCCCACCCCGGATTAGGATTTTGAAGATTTTGAGAAAGTTAATTTTTTTTTTTTTTATTGCTTGTCAAGCTTTTTTGGATGAGTCTGCCCCCCCCCCCCCCACTTTCAAAAAGGATGCTACGTGCCTGCATAAAGATAACAATATTCAAGGGCCTTCCGTCATTTTCAAGCCATGATAAACATGATAAAAAGGACTCTCAAAATAAGAAAATAGACGCAAAGTAAACTGCATTCACGGCATATGTTCACATTGTATGATGTGTCTCAAAATTCCTATTTTGGACTCGTCCACTATAACTACGAAAAAATTAATGAATGAGACATTCTGATTCTGGCGCGGAGTCTTGTAAATGAAATTTCCATTGATCTGAATGGATTTTTCCGTGAGGGTCGGGGTACATGTAGGTATAAAAACAAATTTAATCGTTCAAAGTTTTGAATTGTTAACAACGATATATCAGATCGAATGTTTTAGAACGATTTATAAATCCAAAATACAGTCATTTTTAATCGGTTGACGCGTGAGCATATGTATTAAGAAGGCGGGCATCCTTACACCCTATTAATTGAAGACAAATGAAATCGCGTCCAGCAGAACTCCCTGGCATTTTAGTGTATGTTATTATGAATTTATGATTTCGTTTGTTAATAACAATTCAACATCAATTATTAATTAACAATGTACACTCTAGTACGCTAATAGACAATTTTGTTGCGATGACCCCCTCCCCCCCGGCCATTATACCTATTTTTTAAATCAGGATTACACACGTGCTTGCATGTGCAGAAGACAATCTGGAACTTAACTGATAACTATATCATCTCTTTGGAAATTTATTTCTCCGTAAGCAAATACGTGTAGTAACTGATACATGCAATTGTGAAAACCATAGAGGAATGCATGATCTGCGCATAATAACTAACTGCTTGATACAATATTTCTTTTTTCCAACATGTTTTAAGTCAATGATAATATGAAAATAGATGATTGACTTCATAACGGAAATTACTCATTTTCTTTATTCCCCCTTTCAATAAACAAAACAAACCAACAGACCAAATTGATCCAGATAAATATAATTATCAAAAATAAACCTAAAAAACAAACTACACTTTCATCCTTCACCCACAATATTGCCTTTTCGATATTTGTCATCGTGGTAGATCCGTGTAACAATCTATTAAGTAGGTGCTTGCACGACATAGAACCGGCCCTTGCTGATCAACGTTTTCATTAACGCATATAAAGGAAAAAAAATATTTAGATTTTTTCTTGGATTTATTTTGATGTTAATAAAAAAGAGAAGAAATTAGTTCTCAGTCTCACTTTATGCTTGTTTGTTAGCGGTTAATCTAAGTTCATTTTGTATATCCTTTTGTAATTTAAAAATATGCGAATCTTTTTTCCATGCAATATTTCGTATAAAACAACGAAGAGTAGTATCTTGAAACTTCATTCAAAATTTTATTAGACCTTTAAATTGTAAAATGCTAACATTGAAAATTGTGCCCGATTTCTTTTTTTTTTAAGGTAAAACTTTATTGATTAAAAAAACTGATTCTTTGAGACAAAATAAATTGACATAATCAGTTTGACATTCTCTAAGTGCAGGTCTGTAGCTCTTAGTCTGAAAAAGAATCGGATGGACGACCTAGGACCCAGATCGTCTATCCAAATTTCTTGAATATTGCCATTTCTTTCGTACGCGGACGCATGTTGGCCGAATACTCACCGAGACTAAATGGTTCGTATTTTAAGTTTTAACTGCGTTTAAAGGTAATATTGGAATTCCGATAATTTTGAAAATGATTAATTAAATAAAAAAGGTTAAAATTACCGTTAAATTACCGGCATCGGTCTTCCCCATGCGCGAATCTAGAAGAGTAGGGTGAGGGTTCCAGACCCCACCCCAACCCCCGCAAAATTTCTTTCCATTACATGTACAATATAAAATTACAAAAATATGGCTCGGACATCCCCAGGCAAACTCAAATAACCGTCAGACACTCAACCCCCACCCCAGGAAAATTTTTCTTATCCGCGCATGCCCCCCTCCCCCCCCCCCCCCCCCCCCTCAAAAAACAAATTAATTCTTCAGAACCCCCTGTAAAATTTCCAGGATCTCCGCATACATTCTAAAAGATTCATTGGCCCTTGCTTTTGATAAAAAATGCGAGTAAAATGTTTGGTCTTTTTACGTTCATACCAGTCATACCCACTGTGTGATTATAATCGTCGTCCATATTCTGTGTATATTGAGTCAATTATAATGATTAGATAAGTTTCTCAAAATAAAATGCACATGCAAAAAAACAACATGCGGCGAATCAAACTGCAGACAACTTTTCAAGATCTGTATTTGCTTATATACATGTACTTTGTTTCTTTTACACAGTGTTTATACATCTAATATTGCACCATGGTCAGGTATCAATTTTTGTATTACGTCACAAGTATGACGCAGCTACGACGGAAGACCTAATCGTTGCTTGCAACGAGCTCGTCTCTAGTTGGGTGTTATATTTTAAACAAATACAAGTATTGCTTGCATTACTCAACAAAGTATTTTATTGGAATCATTCTTAGTTACCTTAGCTGCATATATATGTACCGCTCGGTCTGTATCCCGGAAAAATTGACTACCATCCGAAATTTTTCATACAAGGTCTACAGACTTGCAGCTAACATTACCTTTAAAAATACATTTTAGAATTTGCCGCTGTTTATAAATTCATTAAAAAGACGCGCAGAATCAAGTGGTAATATGTCGTTTGATATGGGATTTATGACGTCTATTTATATTGTTTTCATTAAAATGATTTCTATTATTTCAAACTTTTTCTCGAAGCAACTATTTTTATAAAATTTACATAAAAAAAAAGGAATTATCATGGAGTTGCCCCCCCCCCCCCCATTTTGGTAGCATGTTAAAAAAATGGTATGAAAATCATGAAATTATGAGTGAAATTTTGAAAATTTTGGAAAATTCAAAAAAAAAAATTCTTTTTTTGCTTGTCAAGATTTGTTGGATTAGTTTGCCCCCCCCCCCCAGTTTCAAAAACGATGCTACGTGCTTGGAAATTACTCATTTCTTTATTCCCCTCTTTAATAAACAACACAAACATAACCGATCCATATAAATATAATTACGTGTATCAAAAATAAATTTTAAAAACAAACTATTCATTCATTCATACATTCATCTTTCACCCACAATATTGCCTTTCCGATATTTGTCATCGTTGTAGACCCGTGTAACAATCGGTTAAGTAGGTGCTTGCACGAAAAGAAACCCCTTGCTGATCTACATTTTCATTAACGCATACAAAGAAAAAATATATTTTGGTTTTTTTTTTAATTTCTTTTGGCGTAAAAAAAGAAAAGAAAAGAAACTGGTTCTCAGTCTCTCTTTATGCCTGTTTGTTAGCGGTTAATCCAAGTTTATTTTGAATATCCTTTTGTAATTTAAAAAATGCGATGTAATTTTTTTTCATGTAATATTTCGGATAAAACAATGAAGAGTTGTTTCTTGAAATTTTATTAGACCATAAAATTGTAAAATGCTAACAGTGAAAATTGTGCCCGATTTCTTCCTTTCTTTTTAAGGTAAAACTTTATTGATTTAAAAAATGATTCTTTGAGACAAACAAATTGACATAATCAATAAGAGTTTGACAATCTCTAACTGCAGGTCTGTAGCTTTTCGTCAGAAAAAGAATGGGATGGACGATCTAGGACACAGATCGTCCATCCGAATTTCTTGAAAATTGCCATTATTTTTGTAAAATAGTAACTTTTTTATTTAGTGATTGACACTTTTCAGACTTTATATGTGATTTCAAAGAGACAGAGTGTCATGTCTCAAGGACTGTTAATCTCTTAAAACAACATTGTGCAATTATCAAATTTTCATTTCTTGAACATCAAAGACTCATTGAGTTTATTTAATTATTTTATATCTGTGAACCTTTCACTCAGCTTACTTATATCATTACCTGTCAATTTATACTCATTAAGATTCTTATATATAGTTATATATGTACAATTGTCAATGCGCAGTCTGAAATACGGCGGCCAGTCCCGGCCAGGTCCGACTCTCCCAGAGTCTTAAGTCCGGAGGCCACTTCTGGCCATATCCGGCTTTTTTGTAACATGTCTTTCTATTAAATTGTTATAATGTTGCCATTGTTGAGTCTCGTCCAATAATGTGGAATCCTGCATCAATTGCCTGTTTATTTCTCTGGAACTGTACACTGGTGGACCTTCGGGAATACAGCAAACCTACCCTTCGTTTTTGCTTACGGCCCACAGCGCGCCCCAACCTTTTACCTTATACACTTTACGCCAACATTCCCTCACCCGTTTCGTACTGCACACGACCGATGCAGATCCAGACGAATTCTCTATCACCGTAAAATCTACGCGGTCACAGAAATATAATACTTTGTTTCTCAGTGTTTACACATCTAATATTGTACTATGGTCGGCTATCAATTTTTTGTAATACGTCACAGGTATGACGCAGCTACGACGGAAAACCTAATCGTTGCTTGCAACGAGCTCGTCTCTAGTTTTGTATATCCTTTTGTAATTTAAAAAAATGCGATGTTAATCTTTTTTTCATGCAATATTTCGGATAAAACAATGAAGAGTTGTTTCTTGAAATTTTATTAGACCATTAAATTGTAAAATGCCAACATTGAAAATTGTGCCCGATTTCTTTCTTTTTTTAAGGTAAAACTTTATTGATAAAAAAAATGATTCTTTGAGACAAAACAAATTGACATAATCAAAAAGAGTTTGACCATCTCTAACTGCAGGTCTGTAGCTCTTAGTCTGAAAAAGAATCGGATGGACGACCTAGGATCCAGATCGTCCATCCGATTTCTTGAATATTGCCATTTCTTTCGTACGCGGACGCAATACTCACTGAGACTAAATGCTTCGTATCTTAAGTTTTAACTGCTTTGAACGGTAATATGGGCATTCCGATAATTTTGAAAATGAATAATTAAATAAAAATGGTTAAAATTAAAGTAAAATTACCGGCATCGGTCTTCTCCATGCGCGGATCTAGAAGGGAAGGGTTCTAGACCACCCCCCCCCCCTCCGCAAAATTTCTTTTCACGTGTACATTGTTACTTACCAAAAATATGCCTCGGAAATCCCTTGGCAAACTCAAATAACTGTCAGACTTTTCAACCCCCATCCTGGAAAATTTTCTGATTCGCGCATGTTCCCCCTCCTCGAAAAATAAAATTATTCTTCAAAACCCCCTGTAAAATTAAGGCATTCGATGATTATTTTAAAGAATATTCACATGAGTTTTAAAAAACTTTAGATTAGATTCTATCGGTCACATATTAATCACCTCTGTAGTTTTTCTACATGGTCGTTCGTTTCATTGTGGAAACGAACTCATTGCTGCGTCCCCCTCCTCCCGCCCAGCTAACAGGAGCTCGCACTGGATTTTTTTTAATTGGCGAAAAGATATCAAGATCTGTCGAAAATCATTTTGGTAGCCTAGTACCCGAGGCCTTCCGAGTGCAAGCACGAAGGCCTGGATTCCCCGTCCAATGGCTGCGCTCTAAGTTGAATCCAACATGGCGACTAGAAAGGTAAAATAACATAGACACACTTATAGTTAGACCTGTTTGGCATTTTCTTGCTGGTTCATATGCGAATCAATAACATGGTTAGACTTGATACATTTTCTTCGCTTATTTATGTGAGCGAGTCACGTATTTTTATAATATTGGAATGTATTCCGGATTTCTACCTATTTCTGTAGCTCCGGTTTTGTTTTCTATTATACGCCGGAAAAAGCGGTAAAAAAGAACGCTGGCACAACTATTGTTCTTCAACAGATATATTTGCTGAATTTATAGGTAATAAATTATATGTTGTTTAGTTATTATTGTTATTCATACATAACTTACTGCAACACTATTTTTATATATCTAATCTGCTGTCAATGTAAACAAGCAGTCTTTATTCGCGGTCGATCACTTGTACACACAGTATTACACTCGTGTTATTTTCTCGAGTTTATGGTCATGATATTTGAAGTATGATACAGTTATTGCATAGATTTGTAGAGTAGGTCTATTCTGATTTGTGTATCAGTTGCATGTTGTTACTTTAATACGTATTTTGCATATTTGCACTCATTTGACCTAGTTTTAGGTACCCATATCCTCGAGATGTATTTGAAGGCATTAGTGTTCACAATTTAAAGCTGAACACCGCTCGTAAATAGGCACCGTCACACAGATACCTGGTATATAAACCCTTCGATTTCGTTACACCCGATTGCACACCTGAACCTCGTGGCCGACATGTAGTATTCCTTTCGTGGTCTTTAGATTTTATGCATTTTTTTTCTTATCTTATGTTCATTTTCTGTTTGTAAATAATGCATTGACCAATTTAGTTGATGTTAGTATTCTCATGGCTTCAAAAAGTGCGTAAAATTTGATAATTTCATCGCGACCGGGTAACAGGGCGAGGCAAAATGTACGTCCACACAGGTGAGACCTCTACAGCGAAGTACTTTGAACTGTTTAGAGGTCTGTCTCTTATATAAGGGTTGTAGGGACAGCAGTGATTAAAGAGAATTATGGCGGACAGTGCCTATTTACGAGCGGTGTTCAGCTTTAATTTGTAATATGATATTTTGTACATGTGTGTGTACATCGTTAAGTAACCCATCATTTGTGCAAATGTATGGGATCTAGTCATAATGTTTTGATTTAGTAAACTTCTTGTAAAAGATCAGGTTTAGGATGTTGTTCCACCTATGTATCTTTTGATCTACTGGAACATGTATAGTGCTGTTAATACATGTAAATGCAATGTAATGTTGTCATGAGTAGGTTCAATTAGACAGGTGATGACCGTTTATTTTAGTTGCACACTTGACAAGAAATTCTTAACTGAAACTTGTTTCTTGTGAAAATGAATTTGTTTTGTACAATTTATCACATAATTGTGTTCACTTACGAAGGTATATGTACCTGTATATAGCTATTGTATTACTTATTGTGTTCTTGTTTATATTGCAGTTTGTTTTCCTGCCACCTTTTGCATTCAATAAATATGGAAATGTCTTCCAAGTCTACTTGGTCACATTTAGCTTTATACCGCCCTGAACCGTCGATTGAATGTCCGAACGGGAGTAATACGCGAGCCCTGTATATCGCACAATATAAAAGGTGATACATATCGACACTTTTGCTTATATATCTCCTTTTTTTTAGGTAGACAAACATTTCAAAAGTTATTTACAGGTCATGATAACATACAAAACAACATACAATGCATAGCTTCAATGGAATGCCTTGGTGAAATTGGTTAGCACACTTCATGCTTCAGAAGTTTATTATGGCATTTGAAGAGGTCCAGGTTCAAATCCTGGGGGTATTCCGCTTTACTTAGTGTATGTCAAGCCCCCGATATGGCTGATAAGTTAGTTATGATGTCCATGTGCATTGCTGTTCAGTATAGTTTGTTGTGTGTTTTAATCTTAGACAGAGGAAAATTTATCCACCAATGTCAGGAAAAGTTGCCCTCATTCATGCATATGGAACATTCATACACTAGTACATGTAACAGCAGAAAGAGATGCAAAGGGACACTCAAGGGGAAGACCTACGGCCAAGCATCAAAAAAAGCCCCAGTGGTAGGACAAGTTGTAACATATTTTGATATTAAATACCTCATATACAGTAATACTGATAGAAACACTAACACATGTAAGTTCTTGCACTTGTGTTTCTTTGAGCACTGCAGCAAATTAATATAGCAGAGTTTTTCTGTTTCATTACAATACACAGGAGGAAATACACAATCATTTCCATCCATGTCAGGAAAAGATGTCCTCGTTTATGCATGTCGAACATTCCTACACGTCAAGTAACAGCAGAAAGAGATGTAGAGGGACACCTACCCGAAAAACCCCCGTTCAAGCTTCCAAAAACGCCCCAAATTTAGGATGATTTGCTATATTAATATATTTAAATTTTAAATACTGCATGTATATACTTAGTTATGTATGAATCAATATATATATATATATATATATATATATATATATATATATATATATATATATATATATATATATATATATAAATTTCCTGCACTTGTGAAAGAAAAGAAAATAGGACAAACCCAATTAGGATTCTTATCAGGGCAACTTGAATCTCTAGTCAGGTGTTCTTCTTTCTGTAG
This sequence comes from Magallana gigas, assembly GCF_963853765.1. Classification (NCBI taxonomy): domain Eukaryota; kingdom Metazoa; phylum Mollusca; class Bivalvia; order Ostreida; family Ostreidae; genus Magallana; species Magallana gigas. Next base: position 2,858,583 of record NC_088857.1, read on the forward strand.
AATAAACTGTGGTATAATGATTTAAAGTATTCACTTAGCCACAGAACGAATATCGCAATGTTCATTAGGTTCTCTTTCAAATAGTCTTCCAGATGTAATGATAAAGAGAAAAATTATCTGGCCAGTTATATGCAGGAAAAAGTTCCTGATTACCCTATTTCCAATGAATATTGGAAAAACTGTGCTCAAGATATGAATGCAGACTTTGGCACAAACCGAACTGGTGAGGTTGTAAAATAAATGAAAGTACTGTGTTAAAAACATGATTAAAAGGTTTCAAAATATAAGAGCTAAAGAAACATTAACCAAATCCCGATCCTGATAATGAATAACAATTTGTTGTAAGAGATTCTTTATTACAGTTAAAATCTTAAAATTTACAAATGTATTGTGAAAAAGGACTACTGGAAATTCATAAGAGGCAGTTCCAGAAATTGATTCCCTACTGTTGCTCTCTTAAAGTTTTTTTTTTATTAACATATTCTTATGAATGCAATTTATAATGACAGGTGCTTCTTGTAAAAGTTTTTACCGGAGATTCATTGCCTCGGACACCTTACATACCAGTATATCTGAAGTCGAGAAAGAAATTTTGGCTAAACCAATAGAGCAGGAAATTGACCGATGCTGTCAAACTGATCTTTCATTTCCAGTTATGAGGTTTTTTTTCCATGTTGTATGTGTTGCAAACAGTATAAAGTTAGGTTGTTCAGTTGGGTTGATAATTACTTGTATTGAGACATAGTGCATTTAAATAACCTTAATAGGTTGGCTGTAAAATAAACAAAAACATGTACATGTAATATTGAATTAAGCAGTGAACACTCCATTGGTGAATTTGCAGTTTTTAGAAATAAATGAAATTGCTTCCATTTAAAGATGAGTGATATGCCCCTATTATCTTTTGAACTTGACTGTTTTAGAACTACTTCTACCCGACCAGCTGAAGTTATTGCTGACTGTGATCATTTGTCGGAGGAAGGGACTACACCACAAAGACTTTTAAAATGTGCTTTAAACCAGACAAGACCCTTAGAAACATATATCTACTCAGACTTTCAAGGGAAAGAAATTCTTAACCTCATCACCCTACTTTTTTGTAGTTGTAATGTATTAGACATTTGTAGGGCAATCCTTGAAGTAAAAGCATTTAAAATGTGCTTATGGAAACTCTTCTTAGCAGAAATTCATGAAAATACCAAATATAATTATGTGTATCAAAGGACACAGTTATTTAAGTCAAATTGATTTTGAAGCTTTGAGGAGTTTTCAGTGGGAAGAAATTATTGAAGAAATGTATGTTCAGCAGAGGCAGCTTCTCCAGGTCTTGCTGAATGTTTGTACAAGCACTAACAAATCTGAGGATGATGAACACTACATGCATGTGGTAAAAGAAGTAGGACTGATGTATGGCATTCTCATGAAGAGGAGATGTAATTCCCTTTCAAGAGTGCAACGAGTAGTGTCCATCTCCCTGGCTGATGAACGAGTACACCAGAAGGTAAAGAAATTTACATATGAATACTTGTTATTGTTGAAAGTTCTTATGTTTAATTAACTACTGTTGAAAATTCTTATTTTCACAATTTTTGAAATATTGTTTAAAGTTTTCAAGTTTGACAATTATTGCTTATTTTTTCATATTTTGCTTATTCTATTCTTTCCAATAGTTATTTTTATGCACTGAGCAGAATTGATATATTTTATTTACATTTTAAATACTTCTCAGACAAACCCTGCTGATGTTTATCCTGTTCTTTCAAAGATCCATTCAATCATTTACTGTGCATTCTTTGTACTAAATGATGAGTATGCCTTTATATGATGAAATTGGATCTTGGTTACTAATTATATGTTTTGCATTAAGTTTTATTTCTGTTGAGTTTTAAAGCAAAAGCTGGTAAGAAGACTAAGGTAAGATAAGTTTTACTTTCAATCTTGATGGCAATTTGAATGCAAGTAATTAATGTAAATAAGTACTAAATTAAAAATAAAAGTATATGTATTTTATGATGCCCCATCAAAAATGATATTTACTTGTATGGAAACAGACTAAAACTAACTAAAAATAAAAAAGTGAGCGTCCTCTTTCCTTTCTTTTTTAAGGTGTATGACAGATTGCAACCACTAGGGATTACAACATCCCACTGTGTCATGCCTCGAACACAAAACAGATTGGAGGACACTTTAACTCGCAACTTATCAATGCTGTCCAGGAAGGCCGGAAATTTCGATTCATTGGAGATAATGTGAACTTTATGATTGATGTTAGTCATCAAAGAGAAACAATGAAGTCACATATGGAACACTGGTTTGCATCCATGGCCATTATTCAGCACAGCAACTTCAGCCTACTTTCTACTGCAAAACCACAAGTGCCATTGTTGGAGCTAGAACAAAATACTTTTTTACCTCAAGAAAAAGACTGGGAGAATATTAAAAACTGCTACATTGTTGTAATTCTTGAAATTCTTTGTAAATTCTGCAAGTATTTCAAGAATTTTAAATCTGTCAAAGAGACCATTAAACAAAAACTCAGACCAGATGACTACGACATCTCTAAAGTCCATACAAGTGTTCCATTACCAGTTCTGCCAAAGAATGAACAGAAGTACTCCGATGTAATAGAAATCTTGGACTTTTATGAGAATGTTGTGGAAAATGTGTGTGGAGGAAACAACATTTTGATCCATATAGGGGGGGGGGTCAGCTTACAAGAGAGAGGTTCTCTGGTGCAAAGAGACTCCGTGCAGCATCCATCACACCAAAGGATAGATTCGAACATCTTACTCCAATTACATTTGAATTTTTCCATTTGCAGATGTCAGTATTAACTCTTTTCTACAAACTTCTCTACAGAAAAAGTGGTACTGCTTTAGGAACACTAAATGCGGAGAAAATCACATTGGGAAGGACCAAAGCAAATGGAGACGATGTAAAACATCATTACAATGATTGTCAAGAACTCGCAGATTCCTTCGTTTCAGGTTATGTAGTTAATGCTGTTATGCATTTCTATGAAATGGAAACGATCAACTCGCAACCTAACCATGCATTTGCAGCATTGGATATTTCCTCTGCAACAGAGGAAGAAAAAGAGAAAGTTATTGCAAGTTCTTTAGGAGAGTTCATAGATACTCTCATACTGAATGAAGCTAAAGCTAACCTTGCAGAGCCAATGAACTTTTACCAACAAGTTACATATGTGCTTCCTGATGGAGGAAAATTGATATTGAATGTTCCAGTTACTGTTGATAGGTGTGTTTCAGAAAGTAGAAATGACTCCGTGTTAGGTTATGGAAAAACTGTTTTAGAAATTGGCCTTTTATATCAGTGTTTAAATCTAAATATCAAGATGCCCAATCGAGAAATTGTCTTATCACTTATGTAATACCATGCGTGTTTTAAAAGGGAACAATAACCGATCCAAGTATGCTTTAGAAATATTAAGATTCCTTTTCTTGCAAACTTCCCTGCTGGACCTAAAGACTGCTAAAGAAACATTCTATGGACTCTTTGTTAACCAGAAAGGCAAAGCAGACACAAACATTCCAGCTGATCTACACACGGAACACTTTGTGAAAGAGATAAAAGAGCATCTGAAGTCTCTTCATGCAAATAAGACAGAGTCATCAGTGCAGTCTCGATCGTCTGCCATAGCAGGAATGAGACAAATATCAGCAAATTATGATAAAACACTACAAGTACTTTACAGAGCTAAACGACATAGCACCTTCCTCAGAAGAGGATGAGCTCAATATCATTCATAGGCTATTGCGTGTCAGGCCTTTTGAAAATAATGATGGTCGTAGTCTTCAGTACTATACAAAACCACTTACAAGTCCCCTTGCAAATATCAACTTTGTACACTTGCAAGAAAGGATCAGGGGTCATCAATACGAGATTATCAATGACTTTGGCATCTAATCTGGTAAGTGAATTATAATTCAAAATATAGCCAACTCACTTTTTTAGGTCACCACACAAAAATAAAGACAACTGCTTTTTTTATCATTACAAGTACTTTAATTATGTGCTGGAAAGCAAAAATGATTGAAAGGCATTATAATGACACACTTCATTTGATAATGGTACATAAATGTTCTGCATGTGCTTGATTCAAACCCAAATCTTGAATGAAACTGTCTGTTTCCACATATCTTGAATAATTGTGGATGACTGATTCTATTTGGTAAGGGGATATCTCCAAGTTATTTAATATGTTGTAATCCGACATTGATTGACGGATTGAAGATTTTAGCTCTTGCTTTAGAGGTAAAACTGAATACCATTCATTTAAGATTGGATTACAAATGTTACAGCACAAAGTTGCTTTATTTTCACTCTCATTGGTGTCATCCATAAATCCACTGTAATCATTAAGGATTTTTCTCCTACAAGTTTATTCATTTCGGCAGAATGACTTCATTGTCTTGTTCATTTCAGGCCTACCTACATCACTGTTGTTGAAAAACAAAATTGCTGTTGCCTGTTTCCCTGTTCTTCCTGTTCTACCCACTTGCTGAATATAAGCTGTTGGAAGAAAATCTTGTTCGATTACTGTGATACTATAAGTTTTATCAGGCCAAAAAAAAAAATGTGTGTTTCCTATTTCATGAAATTTTAAAATAGGGTAGGTAGGTCGATTTTTTTTTTTTTTTTTTAATTTTTTTTTTTTTAATGACGATTAATTCATATATGAATATGGAGAGAGATAGAGAGAGAGAGAGAGAGAGTATCTGGCTACAAGTTCTTTTAATAATAATACAAGTATTCTGACAACAACAAAACTCAATAAATTGAATAAACATGAGTTTAATATTTTAGCAATGAATACGGTAATTGTTAAATTTAATAAACAGTTGTAAAACAGTTGTTATTTTCATAGAATAGTTGTCCTTATTTTAATGAGAACTTGAATGAAATTCATGAACAATGATTAGTTTTTCTTTCCATAGGGGCGCTGGATAAATGGCACCCTTCCATTTCCTTCACATGTTTTGCATAGCGGTAATACAGTTTTGTACTGTTTTTTTAATTCTGCATTTGTATCGGCTTCTGGTTCAGCACAAACAGAGCAGATATCTACTTGGCCTAAGCCGCTTCCATAATAGGCTAATTCAACATGTGAGTCGCAGTTAATATTAAGTCTGCTCATAACTTTTTTAGACATTGAGTTGGTGGGTGGCAATAAAGGACTTCCACGTGTATTCATATTCACTGATTGAAATAGTGAAAGACATTATTTGCCTCTCTGTCAGTTTGTGATGACTGTACACTACACGTGGCTTTCTACACTCAACACATTCAACTATAGCTCTTGCATTTTGTGTAATGCAAAGGTGCGCATCAGGAGTTGGTACTTCAAATTCCTCTTCTTCAAAAATATCATTCACAGGATTTGACGTGGTTACAATCACAGTAGCTCTAAGGTTCAGTTTCTTTTCTTTGATCGGTTTTGCTTTTAAAGAAGGTCTGTCTGATTCATTTGTTTCTGTTCCTTTGACTTCATTGTAGGATTTGTAATGATCTTTAGTCTCATTTAGAACTGGATCAGGTAACCACTGCATTTGCTCATCTCTCAAGCGTGGAGGAAGACAACAGTTCTCATCTCTGCATTTTCTTATTTGAAACGTGTATTGTCTACTTCTACAATGAGTTTCAATCCACTTCTGATAACTCTCAACTTTACTTGTATGCACTTTTTGTAATTTTTTCAAATCAAGATTTGGGAAAAGTTCTCTAAGATGGCACTTCAAAATATCAATTTCTTGGTCACTAACTGGATCTAGGGCCTTTACTGGATCATCTTTTAACTTCAATCTCAAGAAACGGTTACGGAGCACTGATGCAACTGGCTCAACTGATTCTATCCATGCAGTGTTTACTTCTGGAGTCTTCTCAGCAAGATTTCTTACATCTGCCATACTGTTGCAGCTTTTCAGAACTTTATTCATTTTTTCTGTTGACTCTTTACGTTCTAATGCTACATTTTGCAGAGCCAAGTTTAGAATGCTCATAACTCTCTCAGCAGGGTTAACATAACTGTGACCGGGTGCACATCTTGCCAATATCATCATGTCAAGATTCATTTCCTTAAATACACAAATTGAAGCACGCTGAACACTTTCAAGTGTATTTCTCTGATCAGTTCCACCATCTGTGAATTTAAGCAATGTATAAGGAAAATGTCCCTGTTGTTCAAAGGCTTTTATAATGGAAACTGCATGACGAAACGGAGATGACATTTGAAAAACAAAAGCATTAACTGTCACTGTTACTTGACCACGGACAAATGAGTCATTAATGCTACCAGGAATTTTACAGTGCAAAATAACTGAGGGGGTCAAGGATGCTTTAGTCATGTCATGATCTAAAGATACTAAAGTGGAACTTGATGGCACTATGGTTATCTTCCCCCTCACACCTGTTGAAACTGGACTTCCAGGTTCTCCAATACTCACTTTTGCCTTATCGTCACAGAACAATAAAGCACAATGCTCTCTCATCTCAATTGCCATCTCTTTAAGATATCTGAATTGTGCATTGCAATAGTGATCATCTGGATGGTCAATGCGAAGCTGTCTTCTTTGCACTTTATACTGCACATCAATCTTTCCTGTAAAGTTCAATGCAGACCTTGCATAAGGGTTCCTAGGGGCAAATTGTAACCTCACCAAGCTTTTTGATGGAATATCAGTGCCCTCTGGACAAGATTTGGCTGTTTTCTCAACCATTTCTTCCAATGAGATAAATTCTGATAAATGTGCTGCCCCATGCCGTCTATCGTCTGCAGCTGTAATCTTTTCTACCTCTTTTGATAAGGTTTCAAAGAAACATCAAATTTGTTGTTTGGTGTTCCTGGGTTGAGCACTCTTAAATCAGGAATGAGGTCATTCTGACCAAGAAAAATAAGTCTAAGTCTCTCTTGGGTTACAGGGTGTTCTGCTGCAGAAAAATCCAATGCCAGCTCTTGATAAATGAGATTTGCAACAGATGGTAATACAGAAGCAACATTTTTCAGTTTTTCTTTAAACAATCGTCTCTGAGCTCGTGTATGATATTCTTTCAAATTTGGTCTGACAGTTTGTAGTAATCGAGCACCTTGTGTTTGATCTATTTTGATTGGAAACTTGGACTATACAGACTGTTGAGACTGACGATCCACCAGGACTAAAACGAATGATATCAACAGGACATTTCAACTGAAGATCTTGAAAATAGCGGAATCGCTCCAAGTTACTTTCAAAAGGCTTATCCAAATGTTTGTATTCGTCAAAAACCACTGGTGCCATAATTCCAGCACTGGTTACAGCTTCATTTATGTCCACATATTTCTCTCTAATTTGACCTGACAAATTACCATATCTGTGTTCAATGGTGGCTTCTTTGTCAATGGTCCGAACAGGATACAACTTACTCTGATTTTCCTGGGCAGTTTTATTCTGAACAACTAGATATTCTTTGTAAGCAGTAAAACATTCTGCTAACTGCTTAATATCTTCTGCACCTTGTTTCCAAGAGACTGAACTATTGACCACAGGCTTCATCAGTAAAGAATATAGAGCCTGGGCATGGCTATCAAGAAGTGATGCAGACAATGGACAGGATTTTAGTTTTTTCCTTTTTACTTCGTTATATCCATCGTAGTCATTAAAGATATTTGGAACTGGCAGTAGAGTTTGTTTCCTTAGTGAGGCATCATTTATTGTTTGATGATGATTAGTGACGTACCACAATGCATTGCAGAGAACCTGAAATAAGTAAAACACATGAATAATTTTATATACTAGGGCCTTAAATATAAATTTTTATTGAGTCTGATACTGGTATATGAATCAAACAGGGTACAAATCTTATTATAAACAAATCACAGAATCTTATCGGTGCTGCTTGATATAAATATTATAGTTTGTGCAAGGTATAAATTAAGGCAACACTAATGTTTTTACAAAAATGGAAAATATATAATATACTATATTCTATACTAGAGGAGAACATTAAGTATAAATAGAATTGAAAGTGGATATCACCAGAACGCCATGTTAAATAAAAGGTGTATAAGCTGGATACAGTATCAAGACAAGACCACAGAACTACAAGTGTTATAAATTATACTAGTTTGTAGGTTAATATTAAGCAAGCATCTATTATTTGTACATGTTATAGTTTTGACGTGCTGCAGTGCATAGCATACTAGTGTAAGTAAGAGCTATATATATATATATATATATATATATATATATATATATATATATATATCATGTATACCTTTTTTCCTGCTCTAATATTAAAAGTAAAAGTAAAATATAACTTATATGGTATGGGAAAAACATTTAAAAAACTTTTTGGCATTGGAATACCGAGTAACACATTTATTTTATACAGAATGACAATTAAAAACACAGTGTATTTGACTTTAAACTATCAGACCTAAGAATCCTTGTTTGTCATGTTAAAACTGTTTTGTTTTCTAAAATTTGAAAGTTAATAACATATTAAGCATAAAGACCTGTACAAAGTATGATCCATCTTGTTCACAGGAAGCTCTTGGAAAATCTAGGTTTCTTGAATTGAAAAAGTTTTCAACCAGCTTATTATAAATTTCATCCTTTCTACTGATGCCATTTTTAACACCGCAACTGAAAAAAGATACATAAACATTCTTTAGGCCTTGTAAATCTTGAGTACACACCATTGAGACATTAATTATTGTTATTAATGATATTAAAGCAATACAGAGACAGTTTAAAACCAGCCAAAAAAGGATGGACAGATTGACATATATCTGTCAGGCTTCAGACACACACATTTTATTCAAACTTCAATTTCTAAATTGAACACCATTTGTTCAGTATAAATAATAAAAATGTTTAAAATCAACTGTACCATTCATATTCAATTACTTAATTTGGAAGTGTAAATTTTCAAAATTTAGATGCAAGATATGAAAACTACAGACTATAGAATGAAAATAATAAAGGCATATGCTTTCTAAAATTGTAAATATTCTAGTAGATTAACAAAATTATATGTCCAATGACCTTATGTTATTCAGTGTACATTGACAATAAAAATTGAACACTTCCCTGTCTGATTAAAGGAGCTGGTAAAATTCATTTATACATGCCATGAATTATACAACTAGCTCTCTTTTAATACAAACCTTGATGTCTTCAATGAAACATTCTTTCTGCCTCCCGCCATGAGGACTTGAAATGCATCGACCGTTTTACTGGTGGCCGCCTCAGCTGCATTATTTATGATTTCACCCAATGCTACTGTTTGCTCTTCCGTTGAACAGGAATATTCAATACTTTTAATGGCAAAAGTCCCAACAAGATCGCCTACCAGCATATTGGGGTATACGTCGAACGATGTTCCTTTAGATGGATCTGTCGAGTTGTTACAAACGATTGAAAGTCTCGAGTCTTTTGGCAAATCACCGTGTAAATCAATAAAAATATCAAGAAGAGTTCTACGGTTTTCCAGGCACAAAATTGCGTTCTTCTCTGAAATGTGCTTGCATTTTTTAACTCTTATCGCTAACAGACTCGTTGCAGCTACAGTCGCCGCCATTTTGATTTTGTAAATGTTGAAACCGGAGACGCAGAAGACAAATTTTTCCGGTAAAATCCGAAAAAAAAGTTTAGGGTCGGTAATTTGGCCGGGAAAAAAAGGGGTCGGTCGGGAAACCGGAAACACACATATTTTTTTTTTGGCCTCATAGGATATCATTTTAAGTTGGAATCATCAATTATTCACTGAACTCAAAACCATGGAGCCATTTGTCAAATAGAAGTATTAAATATGTAGCAGGAGAATGACATTTTTACATAATAATTTGTAGTTTGTCCTTTTTCAGGATATAAATATTTTTTTTAACAATAAACCTGAAGACTGCATTTATTATGTTTTTAATTTTGATTGCATTAAAAAGAGAAGTGAAAGACCCAGTCTGGCCAGTCAGTATAAAGCCTTAAACCATTCATGCTTTACAATTACACAAGCACGACTTACATTAAACTTGCATGCTTTTTATTAAATAGTTCTTGTTTCTTCCCTTTATATTCTGATGAAGAATAATATTTATTTCTATACATGTTAAGATGATAAAATTCATTTAAAAAGTTACCTTCAATACTCTTGGGGAGACCTGCATGCACAATTCTTTCCACACGGCCAAAATCTGCTCCCATCCCTAGGGCAGAAGAAGCCAATATGATCCTTCGAGGGCTGTCCTCTGAGGAAATCTGATGAAATATCAATTCCCGTAGCTGATAGTAGAAAATCAAATTCATTTGTTTGAGCCCAGTATCACTATTTTTGATGATTTACAATAGCATAGAACATCTTGAAAATTTGGGATCATTTGATCAAGTTCAACCATTATATGTTATAAAAAACAATTCATAGCACTTCCATCTTTAAATATTCTTTCTACACCATCTTCATAAACAAATCATATGTAAATTTACAAAATGTTGTGGGGACCTTGTTGAATTTGTCATTCTTCTAGTCTTCAAACCTGTACAGTGCTTAGCTTTACATCTGAATTTTTCATGTGCAACTGTTAAACTAAGGATTTCTTCTGTGATTCTTGTGTTATTAGCAAACAATTTAATTCTGGTTGTAACGCAGCATGTGATTGGATAGAAAAATTTAAATAAAATTGTATAACCTGGATTGCACGTCACAAGACACTTCACAATGAACCAACGTCAAAATCGTACTAATACGCTTGACGTTAAGTTTGAATTTTGAACAGATTAATATCATTTTTAAAAGTAAAACAGACTCAATTTGTACAGTAAATTACAGAAATTTAAATTATAAGGAATGAACTCAATATCTTCCCAAGTTATACGAGTATAACCTGGGTTGGGGCAATTTACGCTTTTTTATAATCTGCTTCGCGGATTATAAAGCGTAAATTGCCCAAACCCAGGTTATACTCGTATAACTTGGGTAGACATTGAGTTCATTTCTTAATTCTTACTTTTTCACTCCCATATTCCACAGATGCATGATACATAACAACTCTGGCATTTTCTGGATTCTTCTCCCCATTGTACACCAAGTTCCCCAAGACTCGACAAGCATGTTCATAGGAAAATCCTATATAGTTCAGTGATGAATTGAAATACACAATAGTCAGTGGAGTAGCACCTAATTTAACTTTCAGTTCATTGAATAAGACATCCAGAATATGTCTGTAGGACATTGTCACATCCTTAGAGCTTGCAGGTCTTCTTAAAACAGTAATTGAAATATTAGGCTTCATTGGAATCTCACCATGGATCCTACAGTTCTTCAGAGATAAACAATTTTTTATATCAGCCTGACCTTTGATGGAAAGTGTTGCCGAAAGACAAAGAAATGTTGCCTCAGGAAGCACAGCTCGAAGTTCAACTAGTTTACTGTATTCCGGACGAAAATCATCTCCCCATTCCAAAATACAATGGGCTTCATCAATGACTATCACAACTCTGTTCTCTTCAAAACATCTGCACTGAAAAAAATTGTTCACTGATGGTTTGCCTAATATGTTCTCAGGGTGGCTGTATATAAAACTATAGGAGAAATGCCCATCTGTAATTGCTTTGCACAGATTCAGCTCTTTAAGTTGTACAGCCATACTGTCTAATTTGCTAATTTGCTGATTAATAATCACATTGAGTGGCTCAACAACTATAACTTTAGTGTACTACAGCACATATGGAATAAGCTCATAAATCAAACTCTTCCCATAACCCGTTGGTAATGCTGCAATGACATCATGTCCATTCACAACATCATGAAGGGCATTTTTTTGTTTAGGCTTCAGATTGTCAATCTTGCAACCAATTTTTCATTAAATTTTACAAGTGCCTTGTTAATGTCATCTTCATTAAGCCGTTATAAAAAAATAAAATATATAAGATTACCTATTAGAGTAAAATTTGTTATGAATTTGTGAAATCAAGTTTATAATTTAAAGGTTTGAAACTGCAGCCCTTCACTTTATAATTAACAAGTGAAAAGCTGTCAATGTGACAGCAAACCGGGTTTTCTTTTATGTGAACTGTATCCATAATCCATAAAAAATGACTAAGTTCAAAAGCTTGTATTTTTTTCATAAATAATCAGAAATCAAAATCCTAGCAATATGCACACCTCTGATATATGTACAATTGATCTGCAAAAGAACAACTTCCTATCTTGAGAACTGTAGGAGGAATTCGTACAATGATGGTACCCTATATGCAATATTTTGCCAAAAAATGACTAAGTTCAAAAGCTGGTATTTTTTCGATTAATTATCAGAAATCAAAATCCTAGCAATATGCACATCTCTGATACATGTACAATTGATCTGCAAAAGAACAACTTCCTATCTTGAGAACTGTAGGAGGAGTTATCCGTACAATGAGGGTACCCTATATGCAATATTTTGCCAAAAAATGACTAAGTTCAAAAGCTGGTATTTTTTCGATAAATTATCAGAAATCAAAATCCTAGCAATATGCACACCTCTGATACATGTACAATTGATCTGCAAAAGAACAACTTCCTATCTTGAGAACTGTAGGAGGAGTTATCCGTACAATGAGGGTACCCTATATGCAATATTTTGCCAAAAAATGACTAAGTTCAAAAGCTGGTATTTATTCGATAAATTATCAGAAATCAAAATTCTAGCAATATGCACACCTCTGATATATGTACAATTGATCTGCAAAAGAACAACTTCCTATCTTGAAAACTGCAGGAGGAGTTATCCGTACAATGAGGGTACCCTTTCGGCAGCCGCCCGCCCGCCCGCCCGCCATTTTCACCATATTATTAACCGGATTTTTCCGTTGGAAAACCCGGTTAAAAACTGATGGCATGCAGATCATAATTATGAAAACTGAAAATACAAAAAATTGCAAGCGGAATACCCCCAGGATTTGAACCTGGACCTCTTCAAATGCCATAATAAACTTTTGAAGCATGAAGTGTGTTAACCAATTTCACCAAGGCATTCCATTGAATCTATGCATTGTATGTTGTTTTGTATGTTATCATGACCTGTAAATAACTTTTGAAATGTTTGTCAACCTAAAAAAAAAAGGAGATATATAAGCAAAAGTGTCGATATGTATCACTTTTTACATTGTGCGATATACAGGGCTCGCTTATTACTCCCGTTCGGACATTCAATCGACGGTTCAGGGCCGTATAAGCTAAATAAGCGAAGAAAATGTTGTATCAAGTCTAACCATGTTATTGATTCGCATATGAACCAGCAAGAAAATGCCAAACAGGTCTAACTATAAGTGTGTCTATGTTATTTTACCTTTCTAGTCGCCATGTTGGATTCAACATTAAGCGCAGCCATTGGACGGGGTATTCCAGGCCTTCGTGCTTGCACTCGGAAGGCCTTGGGTACTAGGCTACATTTTTGGTGGCTTCTTCTTATGTGTAACATTTTGTTTCACTTTCCCACCCGTTTGTTTATTCGGTCAGTCTGTGTTAATTCAATCGCCACGTGCGACCGAGAATCTTGTGTCGCTTCAGCGCACACAGCTCAGAACATATATAGCTCCAGGTCATCTATTATTATGTAATAGAGTAACGGTTGGAATGGTATTTTTACTACATAAAATAATAAATAATAAAATCATCCAGAAAAAAATTACCGTAAATCAATAGTCAATACCAAAAATAAAATCCGTATGATTACAAACTGAAATCGGTTTTCCCTATTCGTCGGGATTTGATTTTTCTTCTAACATTAGTATTTTTATTGGTTTCAGAAAATACGATGTGAAAATACAAACAGTAAATAAACCTGATATTATTTACATTGATAATGTTGAAAAATATTTTTAAAATTAAATTAGTCACATTCGTTAGAAAAAAATGTTATACGAACAACCGATTATTTTTTTCCTATTTCGTATCATTCAAGTTAATAAATATGTTCAGTACAAATACATGTACCTCAGAATAAAATTCAAATGATTAAACAAGAAAGAAAGTTGTAATTTCTTCTTCTGATTTTTTTTTCTCAAAGTAACTTAACATTGTATTGAAAAGAACAAGAAATAATCAAAGTACTGAAGTACTGAGGGGAGTTGATTTTATCGATTATCATTCATTTTAAAATCAACGAAATGTTACTTTGCTTGGCAAGTAGTTTATAATCTGTCTTTGAATAATGCATATTTTTATAATATGAATTCTCGGACTTTTCCGACAAGAAGTTTGAGAAAAACCCCGTATGAATCGTGTTGTGAAATGATTTAAGATAGAATTGATTCCATCAAACTATATATAAGTAATCGAAATATTCAAAAATTGTATGGATCCAAGCAATAATGAACTCTAGTCTCGTTCAACCAGATGCTCGGCTGTCTCCGTTAATCTCCAACAAGCAAGAGAATGTGTACACCAGGTTCCTGATAGCTAGATGACGCGACCTCTAAATATAAAAATATAGAATAACTCTCTGCTTGTCGGAGATTTACGGAGACAGCCGATGGTTGAACGAGACTTTATTGAACTCTGGCGTATGAATACATACGACTGCAAAAAATGTCTAAATTGTTCGTACTATTTAACATCTGACTATTTTCAAGGTATTCATAAATAGTTTCTTAAAAACCAATGCTTCAAGATACATAACATCGAATTTATCAATTATTTTCAAGAACTAAATCTTGTCAGCGGTGATGATTTGTGCTTAGGTCCAAACACCTATCCCCTAACCTACACCTACCATGTCAACTAAAGTATTTCCTGCATGCAAAACTATTGTATGAAAACTTTCTCCTTTGCATTATTATATACCATTTTTTTTTCTTTGTAAATACCATGCCAAAGTACAGGTTAATCTCAGGTAGAGGGCAGACTATAATTGTTATCAAAACACAATTCACACCTGTTGTTCTCTACCTAATTATCAAATGTTCGCAATAAGGGAACACACCCTGTGGACATATAAGGCATCAAAAACTTAAAACCCATTTGAAGCCATGCATTATAGCTCTACGTATTTTAGGCTATCAATTGCGAAGCATGACTTGATAGTTTATATAATTTCAATAACACTGACTAACAGTTCTGTTTTAAACTAACTCAATGATAATTGACAAACTAATTATTCTAATAAGAAGGGAAATAAGTATTTTTTAAGAAAAAAGATATCAAACAAATCATCAAATACATGTACTTAATTAAATTTGGGAAACTTATCATTAAATATTGAAACACTGAAAAAATCCATTTTGAAAAATATTTAGTATGATATATTTATATAACAATAGTTCAATGTTTTTTAACTACTCTTCGTAATTCGACCTTGTACCATTGTTAGTGTGGGGAAAAATGGGTAGTGGACAGCTTTATATTCATATGTACATCAGTGTGTAATTGAAAGTAATTGGAATTACATGCTATTTTTGAAAGTAATTAATTAAATTACCATTACATGTAATTGAAAATTTGGCCAATTACAGATTACTTTCAATTACATCAAAATTTGTAATTAATTACACTCAATTACCATTACAGATTACCATTACCCCATCCCTTACTATAATTAAAGTGAAATTGGGTAAAATATAACATATTTATTATCTAAATATTCTCTTCTTCCCTAGCATTATGTTTCAAATTTTTGTTAAAATTTTCTTGTCAAAGAAGGATATTCTCTGCAAATGTAGTGATTTTTTGTAACCTTATTGTTGTAGAATCATTAAATATGACTTCACAAATATTTACATTTATTTCACTACCTTAAGTTTATCAAATTGTTGTTTTAATATACTTGTAGACATTTAGTCAAATCAAATTTTGAAAAAATTAATTTATACTCTAAAGATGGTACATTATGACCATTAAAATGATATTTAAATATAGGCTTACATGTACATCAACATACAAATGATAATGAATGTATTCATGCACATGTAGTCATTGAATCAAACATGTTTAAATTTACCTTTTGATATGAACCATATACTTTATGGTAGTTCTGATTTTTCATATAAATAAAATTGTAAATTGTTTCCCATGTTTATAGTTATATTAGAGCGGTTTTCTTAAGTGACACTTTTTAAATCTATTTTAAAATTATACAATAGTCATGCATATTTACTTATTATATAGTTTCTTTTTATTTACTGTTCGTTTAAAGTGTGCTGAATCATGAAAATCTCATTCTTATGTTTGTATCTCTGCAAGTATAAAGAAAAGGTGATAGGTTTGTGAATGTAGGTGTGAGTGAACATGTCTACCAACAGTATGTCTTACAATCATATTTGGTAAATGTTCAGATAATTATTTAGTATTTAAGTATCCCTTGTCTTTTATACACATAATATCAATAATATTCTTTTAACTTGTAATACTTTTTTATGCCCATAGATAATTTCTTTTTGACTTTGTATGTTTGAAAGGGTTAACAAAGGCTATGTCTGTTATCCAATTCATTCAATAATTTCAACATTCCGTTCAATAAAAAACGTTTAGATTAAATTAATAATGTAGGTGCCTGTGATAGAAAAGTCAACCATCTACTCCAACGCTGTTGTATGATCTTCTACTACATATTTCTATAGAAAATGTAATTTACCAATTTATTGACGAAAAACAATTACTGTTAGTAAATATGTTAAATTTTTGTGATCAAAGCAATTTAGAAACTATTACAGCAAAATTATTTTATTGTCATCCTGTAAAAAAATTAGGTTGCTCACTTGCTGCAGATTCCATGAAGCAGAATTGTTAATGCCTAGAAAAGTTAGTTAGGGATTTGATGATATTTAATTACATCAGAAGTTATCCTAACGGAACAAATGAAACACTTTTAAAACATCGGCTGTCAAGATTTATAGTTACTACAGCATTGTTCATGAAAGAGTACATGTTAGCGTATCACCATTTTGTAAACTGTTATTGGCTGGATAGTTGTGAATACAAAATTCAGAATGTCACAGTTTTTAAAAAAAACTGTGTGGGTGCCAACACAAAAAAAATCAATATGACATACTGTAAATTGTGTATATATACCCACCCAGAAAATTCACAACGAACAATATCAAAGTTTCAATTTTCTGAGTGAATGTAAAACCAAAATTAAACAATATGACGTATTGTAATTTTTTTAAATTAACTATATTTGTACACTTCTTCAGCGAATTAAAAATTAAAGGAGTTTTACTGGATTTAATTGTTTAAGGTGTAACCATGTATACAATTTTTTTTCTATAAAAACATATATTTTTTTAATATGTGGATATCACATAGAACAGCAATTATATGCGAAAAGTTTATTATGAATAAAATAAAACAGCAATTATATGCGAAAAGTTTATTATGAATAAAAAAGTTATTACATATTTAACCCCCCCCCCCCCCCCCCAGTTAAAACATGTTAACATGTAAATCTACATAATATATAAGTAAAAACAGATAATTTTTAATTTGATAAACTCAAGTTATAAACATTGATTCGTCAATTTGCGCTTCTTTGGTGTTGAATTTTGAACCGGTTCCATGATCAAAATTCCACGTTGTGGGTCAATTTTCAACGAATTAGGGTCTTTATTCAACAATTTTTGGTCTCAATATTCAACGTAGAAAATGACCCTCGGGTCAATTTTCAACCTGGGTCAAAATTCTTCGTTACACCGTTCGTCGCTATTTATATTTGGGGTTACAGACAGGTTTCCCCGACAGAGATTTGTTCTGCGTGGACACATAGCACGTTTAATTAAGTATTTGTGTATGTTCATTGCATTTATAAATGATTTAGATAAAAAGAATAAAACCGTGAAATTTAATAAGAACAATATCAAATGCTACGCCCGGAAGCGGCATTGTTCGCTTGTGTGTCTATGTAGACAATTAACTCGTTCATGTACGATTCTCGCATATTTTTTTTTATGAAATTATAAATAAATATAGCACAGAGCTTGTTTAATTTTATACCAAATGACAAAATTTAATTCATTAAAAGTAATCTAGTTATTTTTTTTTCATAAAATGATAAAATTTTTAGCTATCAGAAAAAAACGTTTATGGACGGCTGACCCCTAATTATAGGGGCCAGCACTTTTTTCTCAATTTTAAATGACAGCTCTCGTTATTCTAAACAACTTTTGTTATATATGTTTTAACAAAATATTTTTAGTTTAAGAGTTATAAAACAAAAAGCAACAAAATTTCAGCCCCCCAAAAATATTAAACTTTGGCGACAAATAGCTCAAAAACTAAAAAAGAAATTACCAAAATTTTCATGCCAGCAAAACTATAAAATGTTACCGACAATTTGGCTAAATTTCGTGCACCTATCTTCTGTAGTTCCCGAGTTCAACTCTGGACAAAAGACCCCCCCCCCCCAATTTTCAATTAAAGGGCAATAACTCATAACCGAAAGTGAATTTTAAAAATTTGAAAAAAAGTTCCTAGACCTTAATATCATAATATAATACCCTGAAAGTTTCATAGCAATCAGACAAAAAATGTTCGAGAAATGGCCTTCACAAAATTTGCGGGGAAAAAAATAATAACTAGAGCAAAGCTCGTTGCAAAGCAACGAGTGGGTTTTCCGTTAATGTCGAAAGTAACGCTAGAAGTACCTCTAAGAAGCAGAGTTCTTAATCTAGTAAAAAGATACAAAAAGATAAAACAAAAATTAATGGTTCATGGTACTTCTTAACAAAATCCGAAGGTATTAAGTATGAATTAACAAAAAACCTTTACCATTTGAAGAACAACTTAACAAAATAATCCGAATGTGTTTAAGAACGACTTAACAAATTCATATAAACTACATTTAAGGTACAAGTTAACTTTACCTTGAACTAATATCTATTTTCTTAATCCAGAATGCAAAATTAAAATTTCTATAAAAATCAATTTTTTAATGCTTATATCCCGCATTCAATCGTCCGAATTAGAACTGGATTTCAGTTTTAAATTGAGGTTGATAAGCTCTTTTAGCATTTATGATTAATGACAAAATATTGCTCCGGAAATAGTTAAGCTTTTGAGCCTTCCTGGCCCCTAACTTGAGGGACCAACCATATTTTTGATATCAAATAAAAGGTCTCGTAAATATAAACATATTTTGTTTAACAAGTGTTCAAGAATTGTTGACCGTTCAAGTTATATCTGAAACACTGTGTTTTAGGGGCCGAACCCTTAAACTCCTTAACAGGGCCACCAACAAAAATTTTTGTTTAAAACATAATTCTGAGCAACTTTTTCTCTACACTGCTTTTCAAAGTGTTGACCTTTCGTACTGTGTGCTTGTTGCATCATCAATTGTCAGAAACTTATTGATGTATAGTTTTTTTTATTATACCTCTGTGAATATTTTCTATGTAAAATAACTATGAACCAGACAACATTGAAATGGTGAACATTTCAAAGGGCCCCGCTGATGTTTTTTCAGAGAATTTTGCTTTGACCTTGACCTATAACTTGAAATTTTTCCAGCTGGCATAGAACTTCTAATTCAATTTCATTCCCCCTAACATACAGGCATTTTTGTGCAATCTGACCAAGATTAAGCATATCTGGGAAATAATCTACAGTTTAAAACTAATGTTAAAAAGATCTGCTATGTCCTTCACATTGACTTGGTTCAAGGTCATTGCACGCCATTAACCAATAACCTCTGTTTAGGTAAAATATTAGCCAAATAGGGGCTAAAAGGAGAGTATATATATGCTCTTAAAATATATGGATTTTTGCGTTATCTGATATAACCTTGACATTTGATCTACAAATATCATTCGAGGTCATTGCATATCCTTTGATCAAAGGCATCATTTGGGTGAAGTATGAGCCAGATTGGAGCAAAGGGAGAGAAGATATACTGCGGAAAAGGATTTTTTTAAATATAATTCTGCTATGACCTTCACAGTTTACCTTGAAAAAAGGTTCAAGGTCACTACACACCCTTTACACAAAAGCTCTGCTTATGTGAAGTCTTAGCCAAATAGGGGTTAGTGGAAAGTATATATTCTCTGAAAAAAGGATTGTTGCATGATCCGATATGATCTTCACCCGTTACCTAGAAATTTCATTCAAAGTCACTGCACATCGTTTAACCATAGAGACACTCTGTGAGTATTAGCCAGATTGGACCAAGGGGAGAGAAGATATGCCCCAGACAAGGATTTTATATATATATAATTCTGCTATGACCTTAACCTTATACCTAAAAACATGGTTCAAGGTCAATGCACATCCTTTACCCAAAGGAACCCTGTGGATGAGGTATGAGCCAGATTGGGCCAAGGGGAGAGAAGTTATGCTCCGGTCAAGCGATCTCGGATGGACAGACGGACAAACTGATCACTAGAAGGCGCCCACATAAACATGCTTTTTTATCTAATTTGAAATAGTATCCATGCTATATGTCCATGGTGAATAGTCATCAAAACCATTCATCAGCAGAATTCGATTTCCGTCCTTTTTAAAATAGGAACACCTCTGACCTAATCAGATCGCTGCATTAAATACGAAGTTTGATAACTCTAATTTGTTTATCATCAAGAAATTCTGTATCGCTGACAAATAAAGTTTTCTTTGGTATAATAAAATACCAATTAACTGACGGACAATAGCAAGTTTATTGTCCCACTCCACAGCAACTATTTCCCTTGGCTTTGCCTCAAGAAATAGTTGCTGTCTTGGGGCCGTTGGTGGACAATAAATTTGCTAATGTCTTCATACCCAGTAAATAGGTATATAATATCCCATCCACCTATATTTCGTGTTATATAACCGGTGTTTGTAACCTTCAATTTCACCGTGTAAAGTCAACACAACAGTCATAGCCGCAATTTCACAATTTATTTATTTACTGCCTCTCATGTACTTAAAATTAGGGGCCTTAATACTGCTTACCAATTCCAACAATTATAATGATAACTAACTAATGATAATCATTAAAATTCATTTCATGAATCTACGCAATACTGATAAACCTTCAAGTACAGTCACTCTCAATTTTACAAAAATATTGACGGGACTTTATCCGAAACTGTTCCTTGTACCTTTAACTTAGTACACTAACATTTTATGAAAAGACTGTTTGTCTTAGAATAAGAAAGTTAATGCAATTCTGAGAAAAAGAATACCACATATTGCCAATTCCGTTGAGGTTTAATAAAAATATGGACATTTAAGTAAACCCACCATTTCCAATTTCCTTTAGTAAACACAGATTTATAGGGTTCTCCATAGTAAAACATCTTTACCTGACCTTTTAGAGGTTAATTGTTGTTCAACCACCTTTTAAAAAGAAACCTTATTCAATACAACATACATCTACATGATATAATCATGATAAAAAGCTTCACTTCACTTAGAAATGCCCTTACATGTATACCCCCCCCCATCTTTTGATTTTCATAAAAAGTAATGGTTTGAAATGTTTTACTTAATTTTATGAAACTTGTGGCAATTTCCTTGTGTCATTTCTCACACATATTTGAAAACAATCATCAACGATTCTAAAATTTGATCTTTATTTGTTTATTGTATGATTTGTACCATTTTAATTAATAAATAGACAGCTGTCTTGTTTTTATAAAAAAAAAAAAAGTAAGCTAACAATCATATTCAGTGAATAACTAATCTATTCTGATCTAGTCTCCTTTTAACTATGCTAAAACAGTAAGTTACAACCTACAAGTTAGACATCTGCCTTAAATTAAAATTAAATTCAAACACCCCCAGGTAGCTGGAGACAGATCGAGTTGATTTCCATGAAAAATGTTCAAATTTGACATGTTTTTCTACTTTTTTTGCATATATACCTTAGAAAGGTAGAAATAGGTTGTTTCTTGTTCATTTCAAAAGTAAATTTCATAGCACATGTTATTTCATTAAGTCAAATGTACATTTACATATCCTACATGTAATCTTAATCCAGGCAATTGGATGGGGGGGGGGGGTGATTTTTCAATTATGTAAACACATCTTAATATCTTTATAAAATAAAAAATAAAGGAAACATAATTGCATACTTTTATTAAAAAAACAAATTTTCACAACAATTATGAGTTCTTTAAACAGCCTTAAATTTGTTTTTCATAATTTCTTATCAAACACAAACCACAACATGGCATGATGCTTTCTTAAAGTTCCATTATTGTTCTTGCATTATCCGATTTAATTTGAATTACTGGTAAATAGTCTGTAGAACACAAGGAATATGCATGTGGATAGAGGTGACAGGTTAACCTCAAGAGCTGACCCACAACAATCAACAGGTAAAAGCCACATGATGCGCCATGTGGTAACAAGAGTCTGTTTTGAGCTGAAATAAAAAAAGAATTAGCTGTGTTTACATACATGTACTAGTAATAGCTGTGTTTACAGTAACATATGCATACTAGTATTTCTGGAAAAATACACTGACCCTGCAGTGTAATAAGTATGACATAACATTTAGGCAGTACAAGATCAAAAATTTGCATATCAAGTCATAATATAATATTAAAAAAATTTCTTAGGTATAGACACTTATCAAATTGAGAGAGAGAGTATATTACTTGTAGTGCAACAGTCAATATTTCAATTTGTAAATTACAAAGGAATATTACCCATCCAAACAGCATCAAAGTACATGTACTAGCTTCTGGTATACCATGTTTTATCAATTCTACTGGGTTTTTTTTTTGCAAATAAATTTAGCAAGGGTTTTTGTTTCTTTTCTTATAAATTACATG
Organism: Magallana gigas; assembly: GCF_963853765.1. Lineage (NCBI taxonomy): Eukaryota > Metazoa > Mollusca > Bivalvia > Ostreida > Ostreidae > Magallana > Magallana gigas. The sequence continues at coordinate 2,881,304 of NC_088857.1, forward strand.
TTTTAAAAACAATACTATGTGTAATAAGCATTAAACATGTATGAGTAAACTTAATAAAGAATTTTTAATAGATTATTTTTCACAGAATGTGGTACATAACATGTATGTCAATCTTTTTGAAACTAGCGTATATTTCGTGCGCCATAAATTGCAAGTTTTTTAAAAATATCATTTACTTGCATGGTAGCTATATATGGTCTAACCCAAATTTTCTTCATAAAGCTACAGCTGTATGTACCACATGTATGTTTTGTCACAAGTATGTACATTTTAAAAAATACCCAAATTCCAACAGTTGAAAGAAACTCGAATAATTTTTCATTCTCTGATAAGTTCATTGTGTTTTGTCCGTGCATATATTATTAGTCTGCTGCAACAGCAGCCAATCAGTGGTAAGCTAAATCCACTTATAAGAAAGTTTGTGGTTTAGGAGCGGGTAAATTGTTTATGCATAATGTAGCTGACACTGACTTGAATAAGACGCTGTCAAGAAAACCACACCAAATAATATCAAGAAACATAAATATTCACTTAAATGTATTGTGTTGTAAAGTTAACGTTTTTAACACTTATTGCATCTTGCAAAACATGTGATGACTCTTAATCATCTGTTATACATGTATATCTGATATATATGTACAAGATGGGAGAAATAATGACGGAACAGACTGGGATCCGAACCTGGCCCTCTGAATCTCTAGTCAAGTTCTCTACCAACTGAGCTACATGTATCTGGCACCGGTTTTCAAACCAGTCTGACCATCACATCCCCCCCCCCCTTAAATGATCTTCACCCTCGAAGATCGATCATCCCTGGCTCTTCCCCTGGCAGGAGTTAACCTGTTCCAGGGGATGGTCACAGCACCAGTATTGTAACGGGATGGGAGAAATGATGAAGGACCAAACCGGGATTTGAACCTGGGCCCCCTGAATCTCAAGTCAGGTGCTCTAGCTACCAACTGAGCTATCTTGCACTGGTATTCAAACCAGTCTGACTGTCACATATATAAAGAATTATTTAACAATGGTGTTCAATAAAATATAACACTTGCAACCTTCAGTTTTTGTCTGTAATTAATCAATATTGGTGTGCGGTCAGTTCTCGCCGAGAACCATTTCTCACCAGTGCATTGTTACGTCATTTTATCAACACATAAAATAATATATGAAAATATGATGTTATTATGCACCAGCAAGAAATGGTCCTCGGCGAGAACTGCTCGCACGCCAGTACTGCCAGTAGTCAGATTAAAAAAAGAGAATATAAAAATTACATTTAAAACATTAACAAGGACAATTTAAGTACACATCATAATTGCTAAACAAGAAAAATTATGTTAACTGGTACGCATAGTTCTTACTTGTAACCTACATGATTGCACAAGTACATGTACCGGGTACCCGTTGGTCTGCTAAACCTCTCTAATGATACAATGATCGGCATCATAAAAATATTAAAGTCATGTTTTAACTCTGAAGTATACAATTTATTTACTTGATGTTAGTCTACAGGGTATTCATGTCTACATTTAAAGTCTTCCGCACAAGAATATATCATGTGTTTCTAATTAGACCCTGCTTTGAATTTTGAGTTGAAAATTCACAAACTGTTATTTTTTAAATAGATAAATTCGGTCATCCTTTCCAGTCTCCCATGAACCTCGAGCGAGAAATATTTGTAACTTCATACTTGATGCACATAACATAAGAAAATCTATGTACTAACTATATTTGTATACTGTATGTATGACTTTCGCCACATGCGGATTTTATCAATAAATTGAATTGTAATTCAAACAAAATTCTGGTAAAAAGAAAAGAAAAAAAAACAAGTAAAAGGTAATCATTTCGGATTCAAATCTGTTAAAAGGATTTATATTGTCTGGACTAACAAAATATACATCAGTGACAGTGTGCACGTCCTCACATGTACACATCTATAGACTAAATATTAACTAGTTTACATGCTGACATTTTAACCACTAAAGACAAGAAAGTTCAAACTTTAAAATGAGTAAAACGACTTACCTTCTTCAGTAACATCCACATAAATCACACTTTTAAATGTCCATCTGTTATTACTCGTAACTCTTATCATCTTATCAACAGCTGATCAATGTAAACGTAAACATCTGCCGACAGTACTGTCAGAATTTCCTCGTAAACGATTCAAACGGTTTAAACAAGTATGAAGAATATATCCCTCCTTAATATACAAATACGAAGTAGTGTTCCCGGTACATGTTCATGTGCTTCACTGTGGATCGAAAGTGCATGTGAACGTACAAATGTACGGCGAAAAAACACACAACTTCTCTTCTGCGTTTCGGCATCAATGGCTCTGTCTTTCCCATAATGCTGTTCGTCGCTGTTTATATTTGGGGTTACAGACAGGGGGCGCCGACAGAGATTTGTTCTCCGCGGACACATAGCACGTTTAAATAAGTAGGTGTGTATGTTCATTGCATTTATAAATGATTTAGATAGTCAGAATAAAACCGTGAAATTTAAGCAAATGCCACGCCCTGAAGCGGTATTGTTCGCTCTTATGTGTCTATGTAGACAATTAACTCGTTCATGTACGATTCTCGCATATTTGTTTTATGAAATTACAAATAAATAAAGCACAGAGCTTGTTAAATTTCATACCATATGACAAAATTTAATTCATTAAAAGTAATCTAGTTATTTTTTTTCATAAAATGATAAATTTTTTAGCTATCAGAAAAAAAGTTCATGGACTGCTAACCCCTAATTATAGGGGCCAGCCCTTTTTTCTTAATTTTAAATGAAAGCTCTTGTTATTCTAAACAACTTTTGTGCTATGTGTTTTAACAAAATATTTTTAGCTTAAAAGTTATAAAACAAAAAGCAACAAAATTTCGGCCCCGAAAAAATCTTTAACTTTGGCGACAAATAGCTCAAAAACTAAAAAAGAAATTACCAAAATTTTCATGCCAGCAAAACTATAAAATTTTACCGACAATTTCGCCAAATTTCATGCACCTATCATCTGTAGTTCCCGAGATCAACTCTGGACAAAAGTCCCCCCAATTTTCAATTAAAGGGCAATAACTCATAACCGGAAGTGAATTTTAAAACTTTGAAAAAAATATCTTTAGACCTTAATATCATCTACATACCCTGAAAGTTTCATAGCAATCAGACAAAAATGTTCGAGAAATGGCCTTCACAAAATTTGCGGGAAAAAAAATAATAATAAGAAACAGTAGAATAACAAAGGGTTTTTCGTTGAAAACGGAAAACCCTAATAAAAGGGAAAAAGAAACAAAGCAATAACAATAAGGTCTTCCGTTGGAAACGGAAGACCTTAATAATAACAATAAGAAAAGGGAAAAAGAAACAATGAATAATAGAAGGGTCTTCCGCTGAAGAAGAGGGTCTTCCCTCCAATTTTGGAATAGATTAGATCAAACTTATCAATTCAAAGATAAAACCGTGGATCCAAGCGAATAATAGTGAAAAAAATTTGCGGCACTCGGGGCTTGAACCCGGGTCACCTGGGCCATGTCCACGACTCTATCGACTGAGCTACTCGGACTCTCGCTTCAGAACATTAACGCTTAATTTCTCGAGAATGCCTTGATCGATTTTAAAACAAATTACATTTTCTGAATCAGTGAAAGAGTCACTATCATCTAATTGAAAAAAATATATAAAAGTAAAAAGTTGAAAATTTTCATTTTTTTAAATTTGCTTCCGGTGACGAGCGGAAGTGACGGCCAATATTTTCTTGACCGAGCTACACCAGGAAATTGCTAGATCTATCATCTCTGAAAATTTCAGTTCTCTATCTTTACTCGTTTTTGAGAAAAATCGCCGACAAAATTGGCTTTTAAAAATCGTAAAACGACGATAACTTCCTACCGGAAGGAATTTTTTAAAAATTGTCGCGGCGGTACAAACTAAAAAACTAATAACTAGACACGATCTCGTTGCGTGCAACGAGGAGGTCTTCCGTCTAATTCTAGATCTTGAGATTTATTTTCGATCTTGATTTTGCTATTTAACAGCAAAACATGACTTAAAACAGGAAAAGAGGGTCGTCATTTTAAGGGCTAGATACTACTTTGTTTCAGGTGTAAGAAATTTGTTCAACAAGTGTTTAAAAATTCTTGAGTTCCTGAGATATCTGTAAAAAACATTTTAGGGGCCGGTCCCTTATTTCGTAATTGGGGCCACTGAACCAAATTCTTAAGGTTGCTTGTTGTTAAGTACATCATTTGAAGCATCTTTTCTTTTAGACTGCATTTCAAAATGTTGTTCCTTTTTGAGTTATAGGTGATCAAAGTTTTGGACTTTTGACCCCTAAAACCCCCTAATTACGTAACACATTAGAAAATCATTATATTGTTAGGCTACATAAATGTAAGATAAACATATTTGCTTCTATAATTTATTACAAAATATCCCTCGGTAAAGAGCTATAGGAAAAAGACTTTAGAACCCTCTAGGTCCCTAATGTTAGGGACCAGCCCCTTTTTCTTGGTATCAAACGAAAAGGTAATTTGATTCTATAGACAAATTGCTCAACAATTGTTTAGAAATTCGTTACCATTCTTGAGATATCTGAGAAAGAATGTTTTAGGTGCCGGTCCCATTGGGGCCGCTGAGCTAAATTTTGAAGGTTGCATGTTGTTAAGTACATCATTTTGAGCATCTTTTCTTTTATACTGCATTTCAAAATATTTTTCCTTTTTGAGATAAAGGTGATCAAAGTTTTGGAATTTTGACCCCTAAAAACCCTTAATTTCGTAACACGTGAGAAAATCATTATACTGTTAAGCTACATAACTCCAAGATAAACATATTTGCTTCTATAATCTATTACAAAATATCCCTTGGTAAAGAGCTATAGGAAAAAGATTTTAGAGCCCTCTAGGGCCAGCCCCTTTTTCTTGGTATCAAATGAAAGGTATTTTGATTATAAAGACATTTTGTTCAACAAGTGTTTAGAAATTCGTTACCATTCTTAAGATATTTGAGAAAGAATGTTTTAGGGGCCGGTCCCTTATCTCCTTATTGGGGCCGCTGAGCCCAATTTTGAAGGTTGCATGGTGTTAAGTAATTTATTTTGAGCATCTTTTCTTTAATACAGCATTTCAAAATATTTTTTCTTTTCGAGATATAGGTGATCAAATTTAAGGACTTTTGACCCCTAAAATTCCTATTTACGTAACACATGAGAAAATTATTATACTGCTGGGCTTCGTAACTGTAAGATAAACAAATTTGCTTCTATAATCTATTACAAAACATCCCTCAGTAAGAGCTATAGGAAAAAGACTTTAGAGCCCTTTAGGTCGCTAATGTTAGGGACCAGCCCCTTTTTCTTGGCATTTAATGAAAGGTCATTTGATTATAAAGACATTTTGTTCAACAAGTGTTTAGAAATTCGTTACCATTCTTGAGATATCTGAGAAAGAATGTTTTAGGGGCCGGTCCCTTATCTCCTTATTGGGACCGCTTAGCCAAAGTTTGAAGGTTGCATGTTGTTAAGTACATCATTTTGAGCATCTTTTCTTTTATACTGCATTACAAAATATTTTTCCTTTTTGAGATAAAGGTGATCAAAGTTTTGGACTTTTGACCCCTAAAAACCCTTAATAACGTAACACATGAGAAAATCGTTATACTGCTGGGATTCATAACTGTAAGATAAACATATTTGCTTCTATAATTTATTACGAAATATCCCTCGTTGAAGAGCTATGGGTAAAAGACTTTAGATCCCTCTAGGTCCCTTATTTGAGAGGCCAGCCCCTTTTTTCTGATATCAGCTGTAAATTTAACCCTTTTTTACATTACATGTCTTAACTAGTGGGTATTGTTTTTTCAACAAAAAAACACATATCTCCCCTTCTCCCCAAGGATTGTAATATGGGGCAATTTTAACAATTGAAAAAGAATAATGTCAGCTATATGTTACCCAGACCCATCCTTTTCTTAATTTGACCTTGAGTAAAACATGGTCAAGGTCATATATAAATCAATAAAACACCTAAGTGTATTATTATTGTTCTTTGTTTAAAGTTTGAAGTCCTTCTGTCAAAGTATATTCAGGAGTTGAACAATGAAGTTTTTTCTAATTTGACCTTGAAATAAAATTTTTAATGTCATCGTCAAACATTTTGGTAAGGTTCAACTAGGTTATATACCATTTATCTATGATACAAGTTAAAAGTCTGTATGTTAAAGGAGTCTTGTGTTATGGTCCAGACAATATTTTTTATGAAAAGCTTGACCTTGAAGAACAAAATAGGTCAACTTTTGTTGGCATGCACTCCTTCTCAATACTATCTACCTATGTTCCAAGTTTGAAGTCTGAATGTCAAAGGGTATTAAAGTTATGACCCAGACAAAATTTTATCATTTTTTTCTTTTTTCTTAATTTGACCTTGAGTAAAACAAGGTCAAGGTCAAATATTATTCAATAGTACACCTAAGTGTATTATTATTGTTCTTTGTTCAAAGTTTGAAGTCCTTCTATCAAAGTATATTCAGGAGTTGAACAATGAAGGTTTTCCTAATATGACCTTGAAATAAAAATTCTACGTCAAGGTCATAAATTGTGGTAAGGTTCAACTAGGTTATATACCATCTATCTATGATACAAGTTTAAAGTCTGTGTGTTAAAGGAGTCTTGTGTTATGGTCCGAACAATATTTTTTATTAAAAGCTTGACCTTGAAGAACAAAATATGTCAAGGTCAAAACTTATGGTGGTGTGCAATCCTTCTTAATACCATCTACCTATGTTCTTAGTTTGAAGTCTAAATGTCAAAGGGTATTAAAGTTATGACCCAGACAAAATGTTATTATTTTTTTCTTAATTTGACCTTCAGTAAAACAAGGTCAAGGTCAAATATTATTCAATAGTACACCTAAGTGTATTATTATTGTTCTGTGTTTAAAGTTTAAAGTCCTTCTGTCAAAGTATATTCAGGAGTTGAACAATGAAGTTTTTTCTAATATGACCTTGAAATAAAAAAAATAGGTCAAGGTCAACAATTTTGGTGAGGTTAAACTAGGTTATATACCATCTATCTATGATACAAGTTTAAAGTCTGTATGTTAAAGGAGTCTTGTGTTATGGTCCAGACAATATTTTTTATGAAAAGCTTGACGTTGAAGAACAAAATAGGTCAAGGTCAAAACTTTTGGTGGCGTGCACTCCTTCTCAATACCATCTACCTATGTTCTAAGTTTGAAGTCTTAATGTCAAAGGGTATTTAAGTTACGGCTTGGACAAATATGGATGAAGAAGAATAAGAAGAAGAAGAACTAGAGCAAAGCTCGTTGCAAAGCAACGAGTGGGTCTTCCGTTATGTTGGAAGTAAAGCTGAAAGTTCCTGTAAGAAGCAGAGCTCTTTAACCGATAACAAGAGGAACTAAAATCGAAAGATGAAAAAATCGAATATTCCTGGTACGACTTAACAAAATACGAATGATTTTAAGTACGACTTAACAAAAACCTTTTCTATTTTAAGAACCACTGAACAAAAAAAAATCCGAATGTGTTCAAGTACGACTTAGCAATTATTTTTGGTACGAGTTAATTTTACTTTGAACATTACGCTATTTTTTAAACCAAGGATGCAGAAAGAAAATTTCCGGAAAAATCAATTTTTAAACCCCGATATCTCTGTAATGCATCTTCCGATTTTCAAACGGATTTCAGTTTCGTATTCAGCATGACCAACTCTACAAACCTCATAAACATTTGAAATTGAAACAAAAAAATCGAAAATTCGAAAATTTTAAAACACTTCCGGTTTGGACCGGAAGTGACGGAAACTAAATTCCAGCCTTATGTCCAAATAAAAACGATCAATGCTTCAACACAAAAAATTCCAAGTCTCTATCTTCAAGCGTTTTTGAAAAACGCCCTGGACAAAATCACTTTTTTAAAATTCAAAAATTGACGTAACGTAAAAACGGAAGTGACGTTGTAGTTAAAAATTTAACATCTTTGAGGCACAATAATGTTACATAATCCCTGAAGGTTTCATGTAAATCTGTTGAAAACTTTTTGAGATATTAAGCTTTAAAAAAGTCAGAAAAATAAAGAAAAAGAAAAATAATAATAACTAGAGCAAAGCTCGTTGCAAAGCAACGAGTGGGTCTTCCGTTGATGTCGGAAGTAAAGCTGGAAGTTCCAGTAAGAAGCAGAGCTCTTAAACCAATAACAAGATTAACAAAAATATAAATAATGAAAAAAAATCGAATTATTCCTGGTACGACTTAACAAAATCCGAATGATTTTAAGTACGACTTAACAAACACCTTTCCGATTTCAAGAACGACATAACAAAAAAAATCTGAATGTGTTCAAATACGACTTAACCATTTTTTTTGTACGAGTTAATTTTACTTTAAACAGTACGCTATTTTTTAAACAAAGGATGCAGAATCAAAATTTCCGGAAAATTCAATTTTTTAAACCCCGATATCTCTGTAATGCACCGCCCGATTTTAAAACGGGTTTCGGTTTTAAATTAAGCTTAATAAAAGCTTCGTTACTGCTTTATGATTAATATCAAATTATTGGTCGGAAAAGAGTTATTATGAAAAGACTTAGTAGCCCTTCTGGCCCCTAATTTGAGAGGTCAGCCCCTTTTTCTTGATATCAAATAAAAGGTCTCGCTAATATAAACATTTTTTGTTCTACAAGTGTTCATGATTTGTAAACCGTTCTCGAGATATCTGTACAAATGCATTTAAGGGGCCGACCCTGTAACCCCTTACCGGGGCCACTGGCAACAAAATTGTTGGTATCATATTGTTAAGAACATTATTTTGAAGAACTTTTGTTCTACATTGCTTTTAAAAATATTTCTCCTTTTTCAGATATTAATGATCATTGTTTTGAGTTCTTGCCCCTTGAAACCCCTAATTACGTAACATATGACTTAGGTATGGTAATGTATAGATGAACAGCTGTACAATGACCATTTTTGCTTCTATAATTAATAACCAAATATTGTTCAGTAAAGAGTTATTGTAAGAAGATATTAGAGCCCTATGGACCCCTAATATGAGGGGTCGGCCCCTTTTTCTTGACATCAAATGAAAGGTCTTGTATATATAAACATATTTTGTTTAACAAGTGTTCACAAAATGTTTACCGTTCTTGAGATATCTGTACAAATGTGTTTTAGGGGCCGACCCTTTAACTCCTAAATGGGGTCATAAACAAAAACATTTAAGGTAGCATACTGTACAAAACATTATTTTGAACAACTTTTGTTCTACATTGCTTTTCAAAATATTTCCCCTTTTTCAGATATCAATGATCAAAGTTTTGAACTTCTGGACCCTTGAAACCCCTAATTACGTAATATACGACTAAAGTATGGTACTGTATAGATAAACAGCTGTACAATGAACATTTTTGCTTCTATAATTGATAACAAATTATTGTTCATTAAAAAGTTATTGTAAATAGACTTTAGAGCCCTCTTGGCCCCTAATTTGAGGGGCCAGCCCCTTTTTCTTGATATCAAATAAAAGCCCGTGGAAATTGGAACAGCTTTCGCATTACATGTTTTAACAAAATATTTATACGTCAAAAGATATTACGGAAAATGTGCGAAAATTTTGTGAAAAAATTTGGTGCTAATTTTCAGGTTCAGGCGAGCTTCTAGGCCTTGCGCATTTTACGCAATTGGAAGCATGGAGGGAAATCTACAGACATTCATCTACAATCCCTGCAAATTTCAAGCTTTTATCATGATTAGTTTCAGAGGAGATGCGTGGACAAAATGACCCTTACAAATTTACAAAATCGTCCATATCTGAAACCGGAAGTGACGTAATCATTTGAAATTTTTAATATCAGTAGCGACATTGATGCTTTATAACTCCTAAAAATTTGGTGTAAATCGGTTGAATAGTTTCTGAGAAATAACGATCCAAAAAAGTCAGAAAAAGAAAAAAAAGTATAACTAGAGCAAAGCTCGTTGCAAAGCAACGAGTGGGTCTTCCAGTGGTGTCGAGAGTAAAGATAGAAGTTCCTGTAAGAAGCAGAGTTCTAAAACCAACTACAAAGAAAATAAAAAAAATATTTTTAAAGAATCGAATAATTCTTAGTACGACTTAACAATGTCTGAATGATTTCAAGAACAAATTAACAAAAACCTTAACAATTTCTAGAACGACTTAATGAAAAAAAGTCCCGAATGTCTTCAAGTACGAATTCACAATTTCCGAATCATTTGAGGTACGAGTTATTTTAACTTTTAACATAACTCTATTTTCTTAACCAAGAACGTGGAATCAAAATTTCCGGAAAACTCAATTTTTAAATCCCAATATTTTTGTTATGCATCGTCCGATTTTAAAACGTATTTCAGTTTTAAATTAAGCTTAATAAAAGCTCCTTTGTTGCTTCATGATTTTTATCAAATTGTTGGTCAGAAAGGAGTTATTATGAAAAGACTTAAAAGCCCTTCTGGCCCCTAATTTGAGAGGTCAGCCCCTTTTTTGATATCAAATAAAAGGTCTCGCTAATATAAACATATTTTGTTTACAAATGTTCACGGATGGTTAACCGTTATCGAGATATCTAAACAACTGTATTTTAGGTGCCGACCCTTTAACTCTTTACCGGGGCCACTAGCAACAAAATGTATGGTATCATATTGTTCAGAACATAATTTTGAACAACTTTTGTTCTACATTGCTTTTAAAAATATTTCTCCTTTTTCAGATATTAATGATCAAAGTTTTGAATTCTGGCCCCTTGAAACCCCTAATTATGTAATATATGACTAAGGTATGATACTGTATAGATAAACAGCTGTACAATGAACATTTTTGCTTCTATAATTAATAACAAATTATTGTTCAGTAAAGGGTTCTTGTAAGAAGATTTAATACCCCTCTTAACCCCTTATTGGAGGGGCCAGCCCCTTTTTCTTGATATCAAATGAAATGTCATGCAAATATAAACATATTTTGTTCAACAAGTGTTCACGAAATGTTAACCTTTCTTAGGATATCTTTACAAATGTGTTTTAGGGGCCGGCCCTTTATCTCCTAAATGGGGTCATAAACAAAAGCATTTAAGGTAGCATATTGACAAGAACACCATTTTAAGCAACTTTTGTTCTACGATGCTTTTCAAAATATTTCTCCTTTTTCATATATTAATGATCGAAATTTTGAAATTCTGGCCCCTTGAAACCCCTTATTACGTAACATATGACTTAGGTATGGTACTGTATAGATAAACAGCCGAACAATGAACATTTTTGCTTCTATAATTAATAACAAATTATTATTCAGTAAAGAGTTATTGTAAGAAGACTTTACAGCCCTCTTGGCCCCTAATTTGAGGGGCCAGCCCCTATTTCTTGATTTTAAACGATAGCCCGTGTATTTTGAAACAACTTTTGCATTACATGTTTTAACTAAATATTTATACATCAAAAGATATCACAGAAAATGTGCAAAAATTTCGTGAAAAAATTTGGTGCCAATTTTCAGGTTCAGGCGAGCTTTGAGGCCTTTAGCAATTTTAATCATTGGAAGCATGGGGGTACATTTATATTCATTCATCTACAATCCCTGAAAATTTCAAGCTTCTATCTTGATTAGTTTCGGAGGAGATGCGTGGACAAAATGACCCTTAAAAATTTACAAAATCGTCAATATCTGAAACCGGAAGTGACGTCATCATTTAAAAATTTTATAATATGTAGTGCTGACCATGCTTTATCCGTCCTAAAAATTTTGTGCGAATCGGTTGGGTAGTTTTTAAGAAATAGCGCTCCAAAAAAGTCAGAAAAAGAAAAAAAAGAATAACTAGAGCAAAGCTCGTTGCAAAGCAACAAGTGGGTCTTCCGTTAATGTCGGAAGTAAAGCTGGAAGTTCCTGTAAGAAGCAGAGCTCTTAAACTAATAACAAGAGTAACTAAAATAAAAAGATGAAAAAAATCGAATTATACCTGGTACGACCTAACAAAACCCGAATGATTTTAAGTACGATTTAACAACAACCTTATTGATTTCAAGAACGACTTAACAAAAAAATCCGAATGTGTTTAAGTACGACTTAACAATTATTTTTGGTACGAGTTAATTTTACTATTAACATTACGCTATTTTTTAAACCAAGGACGCGGAAACAAAATTTCCGGAAAAATCAACTTTTAAACTCCGATATCTCTGTAATGCACCGTCTGATTTTAAAACGGATTTCATTTTTTAATTAAGCTTAATAAAAGCTGCTTTGTTGCATTATAATAAATATCAAATTATTGGTCAGAAAAGAGTTATCATAAAAAGACTTAGTAGCCCTTGTACACCCTTATTTGTGGGGCCAGCCCCTTTTTCTTGATATCAAATAAAAGGCCTCGCTAATATAAACATATTTTGTTCTACAAGTGTTCATGAATTGTAAACCGTTCTCGAGATATCTGAACAAATGTGTTTTAGGGGCCGACCCTTTAACCCCTTACCGGGGCCACTAACAACAAAACTTTTGGTTTAATACTGTTCAGAACAGTATTGTGAACAACTTTTGTTCTACATTGCTTTTTAAAATATTTCTCCTTTTTCAGATATTAATGATCATAGTTTTGAGTTCTGGCCCCTTGAAACCCCTAATTACGTAATATATGACTTTGGTATGGTACTGTATAGATGAACAGCTGTACAATGAACATTTTTGCTTCTATAATTAATAACAAAATATTGTTCAGTAAAGAGTTATTGTTAAAAGAAATTAGAGCCCTTTTGGCCCCTAATTTGAGAGGCCAGCCCCTTTTTCTTGATATCAAATTTAAGGTTTTGCAAATTTCAACATATTTTGTTCAACAAGTGTTCATGAAATGTTAACCGTTCTTGAGATATCTGTACGAATGTAATTTAGGGGCCGACCCTTTAACTCCTAAATGGGGTCATAAACAAAAGCATTTAAGGTAGCATATTGACAAGAACACCATTTTAAGCAACTTTTGTTCTACAATGCTTTTAAAAATATTTCTCCTTTTTCAGATATTAATGATCAAAGTTTTGAACTTCTGGCCCCTTGAAACCCCTAATTACGTAACATATGACTTAAGTATGATACTGTTTAGATAAACAGCTGTACAATGAACATTTTTGCTTATATAATTAATAACAAATTATTGTTCAGTAAAGAGTTATTGTAAGAAGACTTTAGAGCCCCCTTGGCCCCTAATTTGAGGGGTCAGCCCCATTTTCTTGATACCAAAGGCAAGCTCGTGAAAATGGAAACAACTTTTGCATTACATGTTTTAACAAATTATGTGCACATCGAAAGGTATTTCAGAAAATGTGCTAAAATTTCGTGGAAAAATGTTGTGCTAATTTTCAGGTTCAGGCGAGCTTCGAGGCCTTGAGCAATTTTCATAATTGGAAGCATGGGGGTACATCTACAGACATTCATCTACAACCCCTGAAAATTTCAAGCTTCTATCTTGTTTAGTTTCGGAGGAGATGCGTGGACAAAATGACCCTTAAAAATTTACAAAATCATCTATATCTGAAACCGGAAGTGACGTCATCATGCAAAAATTTATTAATATGTAGCGACGATGATGTTCTATCACTCCTTAAAATTTCGTGCAAATCGGTTGGGTAGTTTTTGAGAAATAACGCTCCAAAAAAGTCAGAAAAAGAAAAAAAAGAATAATAAGAACTAGCAAAGCTCGTTGCAAAGCAACGAGTAGGTCTTCCGGTAATGTCGAAAGTAAAGCTAGAAGTTCCTGTAAGAAGCGGGGTTCTTAAACCAACAAACATAAGAAACTAAGACCAAAAAAATCGAATTATTCTTGGTATGAGTTAACAAAATCCGAATGATACCAAGTACGAATTAACAAACCTTATCGATTTCAAGAACGACTTAGCAAATACAAATCCGAATCTGTAAAAGTACGATTTAACAATTATCGAATAATTTTAGGTACGAGTTAATCTAACTCTGAACATAAAACTATTTTCTTAACCAAGAATGTGGAATCAAAATTTCCGGAAAAATCAATTTTTAAACCCCTATATCTTTGTATTGCATCGTCGAATTTTAGAACGAATTTCAGTTTTGAATTACGAATAATAAGCTCTTATTTTTTGCTTTATGATTAATAAATTATTATCGCTGTAAAATAAGTTATTATGAATGACTTTGTAGCCCTTTTAGCCCCTTATTTGAGGGGCTGACCCCTTTTTCTTGATATCAAATGAAAGGTCTTGAAAATATAAACATATTTTGTTACACAAGTATTCACGAATTGCTAACCGTTCTAGAGATATCCAAACAACTGTGTTTCAGGGGCCGACCCTTAAACTCCTTACCAGGGCCACCAAAAAAATATTTTTAGATCCCATATTGTTAAGAACATTTTTTTGAGCAACTTTTCTTCTACAAGGCGTTTCAAAATATTTCTCCTTTTCTAGATATTAAAATGAAATTTTTTAGACCTCTGGCCCCTTGAAACCCCTAATTACGTATCATATGTCTTAAGTATGGTACCGTATAGATAAACAGATGTTCAATTAACATTTTTGGTTCTATAACTGATAACAAATTATTTTTCAGTAAAGAGTTATTATTAAAAGACTTAAGAGCCCTCTTGGCCCCTTATTTGAGGGGCCAGCCCTTATTCCTTGATATCAAATAAAAGGTCTTGTAAATATAAAGACATTTTGCTCAACAAGTGATCAGAAACTGTTGACCGTTCTAAAGATATCTGAACAATTGTGTTTTAGGGGCCGACCCTTAAAATCCTTACTGGGGCCACCAACAAAAATTATTAAGGTAGCATATTGTTAAGAACATCATTCTAAGCATTTTTTGTTCTATAATGCTTATCAAAATATTTCTCCTTTTCTAGAAACTAAAGATCAAAGTTTTGAACTTCTGGCCCCTTGAAACCCCTAATTACGTAACATATGACTTAGGCATGGTACTGTATAAATAAACAGATATACAATGAACATTTTTGGTTCTATAATTGATTACAAATTATTTTTCAGTAAAGAGTTATTGCCAAAAGACTTAAGAGCCATTTTTGCCCCTTATTTGAGGGGCCAGCCCCTTTTTCTTGAAATCAAACGCATGTCCTAGTTAATCTGAACAACTTTTGCATTACATGTCTTAACAAAATATTTACACATTAAAAGCTAGGGCCGAAAATGTGCGAAAATTTCGTGAAAAAAATTGGTGCCTATTTTTGAGCTCGGGCGAGCTTCGCCGCCTTGCGCATTTTTCAAAATATCAAATAAATAGGATCATCTACAGACATTCATCTACTATCCCTGAAAGTTTCACGTTTCTATCGCAATTACTTTTTGAGAAGTTACGTGGACAAAATGGTCCTTAAAAATTCACTAAATCCTCAAAATCTCAAACCGGAAGTGACGTCATCAGCCAGAAATTTTATAATATCAAGTATATTTGATGCTCAATGTGTCCTGTAAATTTCATGCAAATCGGTCATGTAGTTCACGAGAAATAGCGTTTGAAAAAAGTCAGAAAAAAAACTAGAGCAAAGCTCGTTGCAAAGCAACGAGTGGGTCTTCCGGTGGTGTCGAGAGTAAAGCTAGAAGTTCCTGTAAGAAGCAGAGTTCTAAAACCAACTACAAAGAAAATAAAAAAAATATTTTTTTAAAAATCGAATAATTCTTAGTACGACTAAACAATGTCTGATTTCAAGAACGAATTAACAAAAACCTTTACAATTTCTAGAACGACTTAATAAAAAAAAGTCCCGAATGTCTTCAAGTACGAATTAACAATTTCCGAATTATTTAAGGTACGAGTTAATTTTACTTTGAACATAACACTATTTTCTTAACCAAGAACGTGGAATCAAAATTTCCGAAAAACTCAATTTTTAAATCCCAATATCTTTGTAATGCATCGTCCGATTTTAAAACGGATTTCAGTTTTCAATTAAGCTTAATAAAAGCTCCTTTGTTGCTTTATGATTTATATCAAATTATTGGTCAGAAAAGAGTAATTATAAATAGACTTAATAGCCCTTCTGGCCCCTAATATGAGGGATCAGACCCTTTTTCTTGATATCAAATAAAAGATCTCGCTAATATAAACATATTTTGTTCTACAAATGTTCACGAATGGTTATCCGTTACCGAGATATCTAAACAACTGTATTTTAGGGGCCGACCCTTTAACTCTTTGCCGGGGCCACTAACAACAAAATTTATGGCATCATATTGTTCAGAACATTATTTTGAACAACTTTTGTTCTACATTGCTTTTAAAAATATTTCTCCTTTTTCAGATATTAATGATCAAAGTTTGGAATTCTGGCCCCTTGAAATCCCTAATTACGTAAAATATGACTTAGTATGATACTGTATAGATAAACAGTCCAACAATGAACATTTTTGCTTCTATAATTAATAACAAATTATTGTTCAATAAAGAGTTCTTGTAAGAAGTTTTAAGACCCCTCTTGACCCCTAAATGGAGGGGCCAGCCCCTTTTTCTTGATATCAACTGAAAGGTCTTGCAAATATAAACATGTTTTGTTCAACAAGTGTTCACGAAATGTTAACCGTTCTTAGGATATCTTTACAAATGGTTTTAGGGGCCGGCCCTTTATCTCCTAAATGGGGTCATGAGCAAAAAGATTTAAGGTGGCATATTGTACAAAACATTATTTTAAGCAACTTTAGTTCTACAATGCTTTTTGAAATATTTCTTTTTCATATATTAATGATCGAAATTTTGAATTTCTGGCCACTTGAAACCCCTTATTACGTAACATATGACTTAAGTATGGTACTGTTTAGATAAACAGCCCAACAATGAACATTTTTGCTTCTATAATTAATAACAAATTATTATTCAGTAAAGAGTTATTGTAAGAAGACTTTACAGCCCTCTTGGCCCCTAATTTGAGGGGCCAGCCCCTTTTTCTTGATATTAAACGAAAGCCCGTGTAATTTGAAACAACTTTTACATTACATGTTTTAACAAAATATTTATACATCAAAAGATATCACAGAAAATGTGCAAAAATTTCGTGAAAAAATTTGGTGCCAATTTTCAGGTTCAGGCGAGCTTTGAGGCCTTTAACAATTTTCATCATTGGAAGCATGGGGGTACATCTACATACATTCATCTACAATCCCTGAAAATTTCAAGCTTCTATCTTGATTAGTTTCGGAGGAGATGCGTGGACAAAATGACCCTTAAAAATTTACAAAATCGTCAATATCTGAAACCGGAAGTGATGTCATCATTAAAAAATTTTATAATATGAAGCGCCGATCATGCTTTATTCGTCCTGAAAATTTTGTGTGAATCGGTTGGATAGTTTTTGAGAAATAGCGCTCCAAAAAAGTCAGAAAAAGAAAAAAAAGAATAATAAAGAAAAAGAAACCGTAGAATAACAAGAGGGTCTTCCGTTGGAAACGGAAGACCCTAATAAAAAATAAAATAATAATAAGGAAAAGAAACAATAGAATAACAAGAGGGTCTTCCGTCGGAAACGGAAGACCCTAATAAAGAAAAAGAAACCGTAGAATAACAAGAGGGTCTTCCGTTGGAAACGGAAGACCCTAATAAAGAAAAAGAAACCGTAGAATAACAAGAGGGTCTTCCGTTGGAAACGGAAGACCCTAATAATAAAGAAAAAGAAACCGTAGAATAACAGAAGGGTTTTCCGTTGAAAACGGAAAACCCTAATAAAAAGAAACAATAGAATAACAAGAGGGTCTTCCGTTGGAAACGGAAGACCCTAATAAGAAGAATAAGAATAAGAAGAATAAGAAAGTCGACAAAAACAATATGTCTCCCCTTTGAAAGGGGAGACATAATAAAATATTTTCAAGAAAAGAGATAAAGAGAGAAAAGCACAAAAATTTACGACGCTTTTTTAATGTCAATTTTCGAGCCCTAGCGAGCTTTGGCGCCAGTAGTGCTAAACATACAAAACAACAACCATGCAAAACTTCAATCTTTCCTATACCAACTGTAGAAATTTGAGCTTAATATCTCTTAAACTTTAGGAGATCGACAGAAGACAAAATACTCATATAAAAATTAGAAAAATCTCAATATCTCAAAAACGGATGTGACGTCATCAACACAAAAAAATCACAATCAGGTTCAGACCAATATCTATCATATCTGAAAATTTGATTGAGATCGGACGAGCCGTTTCTGAGAAATCGCGTGCATAAAAAAGGAAGAAAATGATAATAATAACTAGACACGATCTCGTTGGGAGCAACGAGGAGGTCTTCCGTCCGATTTTAAGGAAAGGAAATGAAATTGCCTTTGATCTTCATCAACGAAACATATCAGTAAATGCGGGGGGATCTAATTTTGTTCAACAAGTGTTTCGAAATTATATACCGTTCTCGAGATATCTGGAAAAGATCATTTTAGGGGCCGGCCCTATAACTCCTTTAAGGGATCAGGTAACAAAACAATGATGGTTGCATATTGTTAAGCATTCGAAATTTCTCTCCATTTTAATATACTGAAGATCAAACTTTCGGACTTCTGTCCCCTTAAACCCTAATTACGTAACAAAGGAGTAAACAATTGTCATTTATAGGTGTATAGTGTTTCGATGAATATAATTGCTTCTATAATGTATTACAAAATATTTCACAATTTAAAGTTATCATCAAAAGACTTTTAGCCCCTTAAATCCCCTAATTACGTAACATATGAGATTTTTTTAAATCATATATGGATGCATAACTGGAAGATTAACATTTTTGCTTCTTAAACATATTACAAATTACTTCTCCGTAAAGTGCTTGGGAAAAAAGACTTCAGAGCCCTTTTGGCCCCTAATTTGAGGGGGCAGCCCCTTTTTCTTGATGTCGAATGAAAGCTCTTGTAAAAATAAATTTTAATTTCTCTACATGTCTTAACCAAACATTTTCGAGATGAGAGATACTTAAAGAAAGCTAAGAAAAATCACTACATTTTTTACATCTCATCTTTCGGGTCCAGGCGATCTTCGGCGCCTTTTACGCAAGACATAAATGGCTCACTTTAGACAAAACTACAATCATTTGTCTAGAATTCCTGAAAATTTGAATTTGATATCTTTTATCGTTCAGGAGGAGTTCGACGGACAAGCTGACCCTCTAAAAATCGCTAAAACGTCAATATCTCTGAAACGGAAATGACGTCATCAAAATAAAAAAAATTTCCAATAAGGTTTAGATCATTACCTATTAGATCTGAAAGTTTCATGAAAATCGGCCGAGCCATTTCTGAGAAATCGCGTGCACAAAATTTGAAAGAAAAAAAAACAAAAATAATAATAATAGGGAAGATGAGACCGAAGAAAAACAATAAGGTCTTCCGTTTAAAACGGAAGACCTTAATAAAAGGGAAAAAGAAACAAAGCAAGAAGAAGAAAGTGAAAAAGAAACAATAGAATAATAGAAGGGTCTTCTGCTGAAGACGGAAGACCCTAATAAGAATAAGAAAAGTGAAAAAGAAAACATAGAAATATAGAAGGGTCTTCCGCTGAAGACGGAAGACCCTTATAATATTAAGAAGAAGAAAAAAAAAAGAAACCGTAGAAAAACAAAAAGGTCTTCCGCTGGAAACGGAAGACTCTTATAACAAGAGGGTCTTCCGTTGGTAACGGAAGACCCTAATAATAATTAGAGCTTCCGTTAATGTCGAAAGTAAAGCTAGAAGTACCTCAATGAAGCAGAGATCTTAAATTCTTAACAAAAGTATCTTAAGTACAAAAAGATTTTTAAAAAATCGAATGATTCTAGGTACGACTTAACAAAATCCGAATGATTTTAAGGACGAATTAACAATAACCTTAACGATTTAAAGAACAACTTATCAACAAAATTTCGAATGTGTTTAAGTACGACTTTACAGTTTTCAAATCATTTTAGGTACAAGTTAACTTGAAACAAACATCTATTTTACAAACCCAGACTGCAGAATCATTATTTCCTTTAAAATCAATTTTTTAAAGCTTACATCTGCAATCAAACATCCGATTTCTAAATGGATTTCAGTTATAAATTAGATTGATAAGCTCTTTTTGCGTTTATAATAAATAAAAAAAACTATTGCTCCGGAAATAGTTATTATGAAAAGCTTTTAGAGTCCTTCTGACCTCTGAGTTGACGGGACAGCTCCATTTTTTATATCAAATAAAAGGTCTCGTAAATATAAACATATTTTGTTCAAGAAGTGTTCAAGAATTGATGACCCTTCTAGTTATATCTGAACAACTCTGTTTTCGGGACCAACCCTTAAACTCCTTAACGGGGTCATCAATAAAAAAAACTTTTAGGTAGCATTTTGTTTAAACCATTTCTATGAGCAACTTTCCAGGTACTTCCGTACTGTGTGCTTATGCATCATCAAATATCAGACACTTACCAATGTATAGTTTACATTATTATACCTTTGTGAATATTTTCTGTGTAAAATTACTATAAACTAGACAAAATTAAGTGACCATTTTAAAGGGCCCCACTTATATTATGGACAATAGGATAAAACAATTTCAAAGAATTTTATTGACCTTGACCTATAACTTAGAAATTTCTCCAGCTGGCATATAACTTCTAATTCAATCTCAACCCCCCTAACATAGAAGTAGTTTGTTTAATCTGACCAAGATAAAGCAACTGGGAAATATTTTTTGGTTTAAAATTGACCTTAAAGAGATCTGCTATGACATTTATATTGACTTGGTTCAAGGTCACTGCACGCCATTAACCAAAACGCTCTGATAAGTGACATATGTGTTCTCTTAAAATTAGTATTTTTGTGTGATCTGATATGACCTTGACACTTGATCTACATATATCATTCAAAGTTATTGCATTTCCTTTGATCAAAGGCATTACGTGGGTGAAGTATGAACCATATTGGAGCAAAAGGAGAGAAAATATACTCCCACAGGATGAACCTCTGCCATCCAGTCAACTGAATGATAACTGAATGGTCTGGAAAGGTGACTAAATGGCATAACTATGCCATTCAGCCACATTTCAGTTACCTTTCATTAAACTGAATGGCAGAGATAAATCCTGTGGATCCGGACAAGTTTTTTTTATATAATTCTGCTATGACCTTCACAGTTGACCTTGAAAATGGGTTGAAGGTCATTACACACCCTTTAACTCAAAAGCGCTATTTATGTGAAGTCTGAGCCAAATAGAGCTAAGTGGAAAGTATAAATGCTCGGAGAAAAAAGGATTTTTGCATGATCCGATATGATTATGACCCTTTACCTACAAAATTCATTCAAGGTCCATGCACATTGTTTGACCATAGACACTCTGTGAATGAATTATTAGCCAGATTGGACCAAAGGGAGAGAAGATATGCCCCAGACAAGGATTTAATACATAACTCTGCTATTACCTACCCTTATACCTATAAACATGGTTCAAGGTCACTGCAAACCCTTTACCCAAAGGCACTCTGTGAATGGGGTATGAGCCAGATTGAGCCAAAGGGAGAGAAGCTATGCTCCAGATATGCGATTTTGGATGGAGAGACAGACAGACAAACCGATCATTACAGGACACCCGCATAAATATGCTTTTTATCTAACCATGAAATAGTTTCCATGCTATCAGCCATGGTGAATAGTCATCAAAACCATTTACCAGCAGCATTCAATTTCCCTTCTTTTCAAACTCGGAACACCTCTGATGTAATCCAATCGCTGCATTAAATTTTAAGTCCGATAACCCTGATTTGTTTATCATTAAAAAAAATTCTGCATTGCTGAAAAATAAAGTTTCTTTATAATAATATACAATTTACTGACTATTCGGACGATAGCAAGTTTATTGTCCCTCTCGACAGCATCTATTTCCCTCGGCTTGGCCTCATAATATAGTTGCTGTCTTGGTGGAAAATAAATTTGCTACATCCTTATAGCCAGTAAAAAGGTATATAATGTTCCATCCACCTATATTCCAAGTTACATAACCTCCCATTTGTAACCTGCAAGATCACTGTGTAATTAACACAACAGTTATAGCCGCAAGTTTCACAATTTACTCCTGCTTCTCATGCACTTAACATTAGGAGCCTTCATGTTGTATATCAATTCAAACAAGAGACATCCTTCTAACTAAAGATAATCATTTAAAGTCATTTCATGAATCATTACAACACTCATAAGCCTTCAAGTACAGCAACTCTCAATTTTATAAAATTATTAATTAATAATTACTTTATTCGAAACTGTCCCTTGCTACCTTTAACTTAGTACACTATCATTCAATGAGAAGACGTTTTGTCTTAAACTTAAAATAGGTAATGCAATTCTGAGAAAAAAGATACCACATATTGCCAATTCCATTGAGGTTTTAGAAAAATATAGTCATTTAAGTGAACCAACCATTTCAAATTTCCTCTTTTCAACACAGCCCTATTGGGTTCTTCATAGTAAAACATCTTTACCTAACCTGTTATAGGTCTATTGTTGTTCAACCTCTTCCAATAAAAAATCTTTTTCAATACAACATACATCTACATGATAAAATCATGATAAAAGCAACACATTGCTTAGGAATTCCCTTACATGTACACTGTATTACCCTCCCCCCCCCCCCCCCCCCCCCCCCCAATCTTTTGATTTTCATAAAAAGTCATGGTTGAAATCTTTTACCTAGTTTTAAGAAACTTGTGGCAATTTCTTTGAGTCATTTTTACACATATTTAAAATTAATCATCAATGATACTAAATTTGGAAAGGACTATATATGGTTTGAGCCTAAAATGGCCCCCTAAAATGAACATTGACATTTTACTGTAATTCTTTGTTTTATTTGTACAAAAATACATTTGAAGTTTTTTCATAATTTTCATTTTGATTTTAGTGCCCACAATTTAAAAATATGACATCACAAAGTTTACCTTTTCCCGCCATTTTCTCATTTTTAGCATAAAACGGCTTGTTTTGAAGCAGTTTTTCTTTAAGGAAACATTGAGCGACTGCTTGAACAAACAAAATATTTTCACCAAAGATGTATTTTTCCAATACTTATAAGTGACAAAAAGTTTGTTCTTGTTCAAAGAGTCGCTCTATATTTCTCATTCGAAAAAAGGTAAGAAAAGTGTCAAATTTTGATTGATTTTGATTGAATTATTAAAATAGCGTCACTTCTGACGTCATATACTGCCAGTGAATGCATATAATTCAAATTAATAGTGAAAAACATATTTCATGTCAACTCTTTTATAAGATAACACAACAAATTAATGTACCTGAATCATTTTAAAAATAGCGAATTATGGGGGCCAAATTTGACTAATATCATATATAGTTCTTTGTTTTGTTTATTGAATGATTTGTAGCATTTTAATTAACAAATAGACATGTAATCCTGCATGTGATTTCTTTTTTCCATGAAAAAAAGTAAGCTTACAATCATATTTAGTGAATATTTAATCTATTCTGGTTTCTTGTATCCTTTTACCTATGCTAAAATTGTAAGACCTACAAGTTCGACATCTGCATTGAATTAAAATTAAATTCAAACACACCTGGGTAGCTGGAGACGAAGGAGAATTCCATGAAAATGTTCAAATTTTACACATTCTTCACATTTTTATGTATATATATATTAAAATGTAAAAATATGTAGTTTCTTGTTCATTTCAAAAGTAATTATCAAAGCAGATGTTATTTCAAGGTCAAATGTACATTTACATATCTTATAATCTTAATGGTGACAATTGGAAAGAATGGGGTGATTTTTCAATTATGTAAACACATCTAAATATCGTTATAAATTTATAACATATAAAATAAATGAAACATAATTGCATACTTTTATTGAAAAGCAAACTTTCATGGCTAACAATTGTAAACTTTTTTAAACAGCCTTAATTTTGTGTTGCATAATAATTTATCAAACACAAACTACAACAAGGCATGATGCTTTCCTAAAGTTTCATTACAGTAATTGGTCATGAATTATCCGATTTAATTAGAAATACCGGTTAATAGTCTTTAGAACACAAGGAATATGCGTGTGAGAAGAGGTGACAGGTTAACCTCAAAAGCTGAAACCCAAGAATCAACAGGACTGGTAAAAACCATGTGGCCGCCATTAGCTGAAATAAAAAAAAAATCAATAATCTGTGTTAACATACATGTACAAATAATAGCTGTGTTTACATTAAAATATGCATAGTATTTCTAGAAAAAATACACTGACCATGCAGTGTCATTAGTATGACATATTCCGATTCATGACATGAAGAATATGGCAATATAAAAACAAAAATTGGCACATATCAAATTGAGAGAGAGAGAGAGGGAGAGAGAGAGAGAGATAAATCATAGTGCAACAGTCAATATTTAAATTTGTAAACTACAAAGGAATACTGTATTAGCCATCCGAACAGCGTCAAACTAAAATGTACTGCTATACCATTTCTTATCAAATGCATTTTACTGTGTATTTTTGCAAAAAGATTTAGCGAGGTTTTTGTCCTTTTCCTATGAATAACATGTTTTAAAAACAATACTTTGGAATATGCGCATAAAATTCTATGAACAATTTTACAACGATTTGGATTTTGGTTGCACATTAAAATCAAAGGCCTAAATGGCCTGAGAGTCGACTCGCGTTCCATTGGTTGAAAATATTTTTGGTAATGTTTGTCAATATTTAAAGGTCTGTAAGAGATGATACATTACCTTCTTTGTTTTTCTTGAAGTTATTGAATCTCATTTCAGAGACTGTTTATGAAATAACATTTCCTCCAAAAATTAGTTGGTTAAATTATGGGTACCACATTACGAAAATATTGAAATAAATTGTACACCATGAACTGAAAGTGGGCTGAATGGTTGTGGCCATTTTACGACTGTCTTGATTTCCTTTAAAAAAGGGCTCTATATAAATATATAGGAAAAAGCACATAAATAATAGTTTACAGCTTAACATACCATATCTAATTCAATTTAAGGTATATCCGTTGGTTAATTTTGTTGACAATCCAGCCTCTTTAAAGGAAAGCATTGGGATAAAAAAAAATGTTCTGTATTAACATTGTTTCCCCAGTGAAATGGATTGTTCGATTGAAAACTAGTATAACATATCATATCATTGACAAGTCCTTCAATTCAATAACCATTGATAAAAAGATATCTAAATATAAAATTAAATGAATATGAAAACAAAAAAGTTGTTAATTTTTTTTTATTATAACTGAATAACTCTTTCTAAAATAGCTACAGCTACAACATGGAGATAAAATATAAAACTACTTGTAGAGAATGAAAATGGCATATAAATTATACAAATGTTCAGTTTGAGATTTTTTCATAATGAAAAATTACAAGTTAATTAATGATTTTTAAAAAAGAAACAATGTCATATATACTGTGGTTTCATTAATATTCAAGGGTATCAATTTTCGTGGATAAAGTGAAAATCACAATTTCAAGGATACGTAAATTCGTGGCCAATGACCCTTTCAATACAAAATGTTCATAGAAATTGCGTTTCAATGAACATTTAATTTCGTGGATCAACTTAACAACGAATTCCACGAAAATTGGTATTCAACGAATATTGATGAAACCACAGTACTGCACAATAATTCAAGAAATTGACTTTGAATTAACTAATTTACAGATACAATAATATCTGTAAATTCTAGTGCCATGTTTAAGAAGATACATGTAAAAATGAAATGTGACAAACACTACAATGTTCATATGTTCGTTTGGTCTGTTTGTATTCGAAGAAAATAATACTTGCCGAAATTGAATATTTAGTGTCAATGAGCAAAGTATATCTATAATTCGTAGTTCTACTCAAATTAAAAACATAACAAATATTGTAAAAATTGTAATTCAAAAGTCATTGATGATAGACAATAAAATGAAATAATGGAAATGTGAACTAAAATGTATAAAATAAAAGATGTTAAAAAAAAATGTAAAAAAAAAAGTTAACTCTCCAATAATCCTGTGGAATATGATACCGGGTACATATACACATAAAAACAATCCATGAAAAAATATTCCTATTAAATTTGTAGACTAGAACTCATGATTTGTTAATACTGAATAGGACTAACATGATCCAATCACAAACCAGCTTAGGTATATCAAGTAAATATTTTCCTTTGCCCTTCTTAAGAATGACAATATCAGATGAGAAACAATATGGCAGATAATGACAATGAAATAATGCACATTTAAGTGTTGAAACAAATGAAAGGCAGAGGTATTTTCAGTTAACATGAAAGTAAAATTTATAACAATGCAAATAGAACTAATGCACACTTAATTGTTCTCACAAGACAATAAATGTGGAGCAAACATTAAGCAGCAAAATCTTACCATTGCATTAGCAATGCAAATCAAATATTCCGAGAATTAGATGTTTACTAATACATCTATGATTTTATTTATTAGAATGAAACTTTCCATGTGGAAAGAAAACAAGGCAAAATATGAGCCATAACAAAATAACTACAGGTACTAAAAATAAAATAATAAAAATCACACTAAGTGAAAACACTATCGAGAAAATATTCAAAAAGGGAAAATTAAAGTTTATTCATATACTGTTACATACATGTAGTTTGGTCTTTATGACCAAAAAAAAACACAAAAACCCCCAAAAAATGTGAGAGAATACACATAAAAATGTTTTTTAATATATTAACAAATTTACAGTATTTAACAGGAAAATACTGACTAGATACTTAAAAAGTGCATGAGCTTGTGTGTTAATACTGACTAGCTACATAAAAAGTCTGATCATTATATGGATGCAGATCTAAAGTCAATTAGTTCTGAAAGATACATAGTGATTGACCTGACAGGTTCTAAACAAAAGACATCAAAATTTCATTTGTATTGATTAAAGCATTATAAAAATGCACAAAAACCGTGACACATAACTTCAAGTAGAATAGGAGAAAGTAAACATGCCTCGCATCTTTGTTTAAAAATTTTCAAAATTAAAAGAATTAAAATTCTTTTGTCTCTATTTTGTTTAATTTCCATTCTTAAAAAAGATCAATTGTCTTTTTTATTCCGTTTCTTTGCATACGGGCTAAGAAATTTTACAATATTAACTAAAACATTTTCAAATAATTTTCAAGAATCCTTAACCAAGACATATCAATTGTGTAAAAATTTACTCAAAGTTTACAATTTCTCCATTCTCAATGCTGAAAGTTGCTTGAAAGGGCAATTTGGTGGCAAGAACATCATCCAAGTCTGCCGCATTGCAGTTTAAATATTCAATCTAATTAAAATTAGAACTTCCATCCGCTCCCCGGTTTTCGATATGTCGCGTGGAAGATCTAACAACATTCCGTAAGAGGTCATGTTCTGGTGAACTCTGTATTAACCAATCAAATCTCGGTAGACTTTCTTGTGTCCGGTAGAGACTGGTTCTCTGTCATTGCTTTCGGAAGTTTTCTCATTCTATGTATTTTAGTAAATACCCGATGTGTTCCGAATTACAAAAATGGCTGCATCAACACCTCGAAAAACGTGTATTTTGTCAGACGTTTGCATTCTATGCGGATTTTCCTTCATTCAAATTGAAAAAACGGATGGTGGAGAGAAAATTCACAAGTTTTTTGATATTAAGTTAAAATTAAATAAGGAAAGAGTCGACAATGTAAAGAAGATTACCGGACTGCCAGACATTGATGTGGCGACGAATGCTGGCGTTTGCAAAAAATGTTACAGATCAGTAGAGTCTATTTTAAAGACGGAAGAAAAAACCCAGATAACCAAGCAGAGATTCCGCGAAATTGCAGAAACCACAATGAAATCACACATGCTTCAACTGCCCTCACCTAGGAGAAAATCCATAAGTAAACGAATGCTGAGAAGCCCGTCCATGCCATCTTCAAAAAAGCAGACATTGGTGAACCTATCATATCGAAAGCTCGTGCAAATAGCGCCATTTAAGGACCTGACGAATACAACAGAATGGCAGAAAACTGAGGTAAGTCTGCTGTCATACTGTTATGGGATGTAGGAAGTAATTCGAAATTCCTCTATATCAATTAACAGGTAGACATTCACTTTATTGTTTACAATATGAAGATAATGAAGATTTTACCGTTTTAATCTGACATTGGCGTCGGAAGCAAATTGAAAGTTAAGGGCTAGGCTTATCAGGAATGTTGACAAGCAAAAAAACTAAACAAAAAATAACCAGGAATATACTTTATATAGTTGTCCAAAATGCACCCCCTGTTCTGATGCCTATGTCTGAAAGAATTAAATGTATTGTCCATATATTAAACTAAATACAGATACAGATGTATATCAACTGTGTTTTAATCAATAGGATTTGGTTATTTATCTACTCTATTTGAAGTTATACATGTATGACATGTATGATTAAAGATTTTATGATTTACTACATTATATTCACAGCTGTCTCTACCAGTCACCTGTCCACCAGAATATAGTGCATCCACCAATATCCCTATTGCACCAAAGGAGAAACAAGGTATGTTGGATTTGTTTTAAAAAATTGAAGTTATGAATGTATGAAATAATAAAATATGACCATATTTCACATAAAGTACTCGTTATATAATTTTAACTGAGTGATATGTTGTTGTTGTTGTTGTAAGTACATGTAAACATGAAACACAAATAAATCATAAATTTAATTTGAATATACTGGCAGACAATCAATTCTCACCAAGTACCAATTCTTGCCACCTCTTTTATTTTTGACGCAACAATTTACTGGCAGGAAATGGTACTTGGAGAGAATTGGTCGTTGGTGAGTAGCGATCTAAAATAAAATATTTGTTTTAAATAATTTTTATCTTGTATTATCAATTTATTCTGGATTTTTCTTCTTCATAGATGTTACATTTAGTTTGAAAATACAAGGGTTTAAGCGATCTTAAGATCTTAGTGACATTCATTCCACACTATTAGACGGATTGAGGTTAATTCAAAACATTTAGTAGTTGTTAAGTGTTGAAAATGTTATAATGCTAATTAATAATTATGCATTTACCGCTCCAAATCATGATAGAAAATATTTTTATTGTATTGATAAATTTTATGATGAATTGTAACAGAATCAGTTCCTAAATCCTCTAAGAGGGCCTTATTCTCAAGCGCACTAAAATCGGACCAGTGTTGTCTAGATGGGAAAGTTGAGGTGCAATGTTACAAATTTATTTTTTTTCAATTTCGTTTGTTTCAATTAGTCTTAGATTACACCTGTTTTATTTGAATGTTATGTAGAAATGTAGGGAACTTGTTAATTAACTGTGTTGAACATTCCTTTAACAGTATGTTTTGTGTACCGATATATACCATAAAATAAATACTTAAGGGTTCCAATGTCAATAAATGAATACACCCAGAAAGATAATCACTGCTCTTTTAAATATCTATGTAGGTAGTCGGTCATTTTCCACCTACTTCAAATTTATGTATCGGTATTCAATTCATTCAGACAATTTTTTTTCTTTTACAAAAGACTTCCAAAGTTGTTTTTAAAACTTTTCCAATGACAGAAATCTTTGGAAAACTTTAAACTTAAACCTTCACTAGTAATCTCATTAAGATTTGTTGAGACTAAAAGATTTTGACGGATCGGTCAAAATTTTTCAGTCAAATCTCTCTGAGATTATATTACTAGAGGAGACTATTAAAAAAAAAATTCTGATTTATACATGTTTTATTTTCTATCTGACTTTTGTCGCACTGATTCAAATATTGTAAAAAAAAAAAAAGTTAAAATTCTTATTGCCAACAAACTACTTGTTGGTGTAAATATCAAATTTTTCATTAAGCAGTCATGACTCAAATGTAAACATGTATAAATTTTCATTGTTCCTTATAGACCTTAATTGAATTTTGTTTTATTGAACTGTTAAATCATTTCTTTGTTTTTGTTTCTGATTTTGTTGTACAGGTTAAAATCAACATAATGACCAACCAATGTCTACCAGTATTAAATTTCCAACAAGTAACCTTGCCAATGCAAGTAAATGAATATTGTAATGTACTTTTGTCTAAATCAGCTTTTTTAAGTATATAAAAGGACAAATGAATTGGCATTAGAAAAAATTAATAATGAATGAGCTTTAAGAAAATGTTAAATTATTTTGTGTAATGATGAACACCTACAACTGAGATACTCCAATGAAAATTTGATGCTGATATTAATGATCAGTTTAAATTAAAAAATTCAAACAGTATTGACAAGTGTTGACCTCGTTAACTTTAGATTTTGATATTTGCATTTATAGGTTTCAGTGTATTATGCCAGTGGGAAGAAGAGTGTTGAAATCACAAATGATGCACACAAAACTATATGTAAAGCATTCATCAGAGGAAAAGGTGTGGAAAAAATCATAGTTGATAGTATTTGCAAAGCAAATAAGTCAGCAGTAATTCATGGTGCAGGGCAAATTCTGAAGGAGGAGTCTCAAAGAACATGCAAGAGAGGAAATTCCCTGTTACAGAGAAAAGACTATCATAACTTCTTTGGCTTCCATTGGAAAGATATGTATGAAGACTTGAGCAGAACATGTCCTTCACTTCTTGAACTACTATCATCTGTTGTATGTGACATCCCGCCTGCACCTCCCAGTAAACCCTTTGTTCATATCATGTTAGCTGCTGCAGTGGCACTACATGGTAGAAATCAGGAGATGTCATTGATGCATTACTTTACCGGGTTTATACTTACACATGGAGGTTGCACGCAACGGGTAAGTTATACATGTACATGTATATAATTTACTAAGTCTATTTTAAATTGCAGTTGTAATTGTGGTTTTCTCCCAACCAGATCATTTTAAAATTGGTAATTTATATCTAGGATATACAAAGTATGCATCAGGTTTGTGCTGAACTAGCATAACATTTTTAATTTGCAGGAGCCATGCTGTGCAAATTTTAATCTATATTTCCTTTTAATCTTCATAACAGGATATTGAGAGGTTGTCTAAAATTGGATTTAGTGTCCACCCACAAACCGTTCACAAGAAACTTATCAGCTGGCAAGACAATTTAGACATGGATTTGATTTCTATTAGAGACTCATGGGCAGAAGGTGATCAGACGAAGTTCCAGATCATAGGCGATAACTGGGATAAGAATATACTACCATCTTATAGAACTTCAGATAGAAAAACCCTCTCGCTTCATCTCTTTAATATGTATGCCATTGTGGATCGGGTTGTACCAGCATCTTCAACAAACTCCCTGACAGAGAATAGACCAGAACTTGACAATCTGAAATTCATTCCATCAACTCAAGAACAGGAGCTTCTGTTAAAGGAAATGACCTTTCTATGTGCACGTTCTGTCATTGAAAACATACCACAGATTGGAAATTTGTTCCACAAAATATATCCTGATCATCTTGAGCACAAATACAGTCGCTTTGCTGGTTTGAAGACCACTCAGGTGATTTAGATTGAATTATAAGTAGTTAAAAGAAGGAGCAAATTAATATGTGCCAGCATTGTTTGTATGACCATCCCATAATATGTACCTACCGAAAGCTTATGAGCATAATCACGTCTCGGAAATTAGCTTAAACTAATAATTGGCCATATTTTCGATTATAGATTGTTATATAAATATTGCTTATGATAAGTAAGTACCTCATTAATGTTTATAATCCAATATCATTCTTATAACTATATGTACATTGTATGCATTTTATTTTGCAGTATCCACTTGGATTGTATGACTGCAATGAAACAAAAACTGCTGATGTTGTCCAGTTGCTGAAGAAGCTAACAAACATGTATGTGCCAATGAAAGATGATGAAATTGTTGAGCCAGTATTTTTTGGAGGTTTGTCTTTTATATTTTTTTTTATTTAATAGTTAACACCTCTACAAGTAGAAATATTTACACAATGTTACATCTTCAATACTATGAATATAAGCTTGTTTTCAAAGAAATGAAATTTAGAACCCATCCCACCCTGTATTCAAGCCTAAAAACTGATATCAGATCTTGTTATGGGAGTATATCTATAGCTTATATCCTACTTAATATCTTGTATATCTTACCTGTGAGAAATTAACATAAATGCAATCCATCTATTTATGGATCTCAGGTACACTGATATATGAATCGCAGAATAGTGAAAATTCTTTCAGATGGTCCACAGTTGGCTACTGATTTATAAGTTGTATGCATATTGCATAATATCTTATTCATTTTCAGGAGACCGACTCACCGACGAACGAGTGCAGGGAGCTCAAAAAGCAATGAGCAATGCAGGTTCTGCTAAAGAGAGGCTAGAGGGGTTTATTTCTAAGACAGAGGATTTCCACCGTCTCATGAATTTCTTAGAGGTACAATTTTTGCCATGGTTGAAGGCAATTTTTTCACATTAAAATTTGAAAAAAATTTTGTGTATGGTTAGCTAAATCATTCTTAATTTTGATATTATTACACCATTGTTTCCAAAATTAATTACCAAGCATTCAATATTTAAATTGATATATTTTAATTTTAGGCAATACACAAGATGACATTCAGTACGGAAAGTGCAAGTGATCCTGGAACTGTTTATTATTATAGAAATGTCCTTAACATGAGAAATGTCAAAGGAAAAGTAAAGAATTCATATCGACCACACAAAATGTTATACTATACTGTTTTGGATGGTATAATCATGGCACTTTTCTATTATCATTTTGGGTTAAAGGATTTTGAAAGCGATATTCCTGTACCAGAACATTTTCAGAATTTTACAGAGGAGCAGAAATTGCATTGGTTGAATGACATTTGTGAAGAAATTGTACAGAAGTGGTTTTTTGACAATGGCACAGATATTTGTCAATCCCTTAGAGAAGTACTATCAGATCCCAATCACCCTGAAAATTACTGGACTGAAAACATTTGTGAAGGTGGTCGGATTAAGTGTCACTTTTGTGAAAAGGATTATGCTTTTATAGGTTCATTAAAGTCGCATGAATCTAAAGTTCATAATTTCGTTGTTATGAAGGATAAAAAGCCAAAGAAAAAAAATGACTCGGATGAATTACAAGACTACATTTCTATGCTGTTTAAGTTAACCTTGCTGCACAAAAACCTTGACACTGCTGTAGATATGGGAGACGGTGAGCGTTCAGTACGTTCTACTAAGTATGAACTACCTATTTATAACAGAACAAGAAAAGTCAAGTATGTAATTGGTTCTATTCATTTATCAGCTTTGACATCTGGAGTACTTGAAGAGGAGCAATGTGAGCGTTTGGTTGCTAATCGATTTGTCAATGTACAAGGAGGGCGAAACAATAACATAGCTTTGGATGAATACCTCGAGATATTAAACCGGGAAAGCAAAATAGCCTGTTCAGGACATCAGACTAAAAAGAGTATTATAGAGCATTCAAAGGAATATCCGCATTTAGTTGGATTTGTGCAACATTTGGAGTCAATCAGCGATATGAACCCAAGGAAAGGATTTCATCACTTACCAAATTACCATGATGATGTTAAAAAAGTTGCCTTAGATTTGGTGAAACATAATGTACTGTGTAACATTCCAAAACGTCAATTACAAAGCAGATGCCTTGTTAATGACAAAAACCCTTTTGAAAACTGTTACTCTGGACTTCCAGAAATGATTCATCGCCACAAGCCAAGCTTACCATACCGACGACTCCGAAGTCATCATATTTAGCTTAAGGTACCTCACTACACCTTGAAGTAGTTTCTTAATTCAGCAGAAAATTACTTGATTATGATAGATAGCATGATGGATAAGAAGTATATGTGTCAAATAGGCGATAAAATGTGCAATTTTAGATAAAAAATGACATTTTCAAAAATTTCATTCAGTAAACATAAACAAAAGCCCCAGTCGGATTCGAGTTCATGACCTCCGGTTCACAAGCCTGATACTTTAACCACTGAGCTATTACGATATACATCTAATTCTAATTTTAATTAGATTGAGTCAATTGATACAAACAGTTTACCGAAACATTTAAATCGCCATCTTGTGACGTAGCGTCTTCAAAAGTACAAGTCTTGGTGTAGTGAAGTACCTTAACATAATGATTGTACATTGTATTATTGTAGTACAGGAATTATCACCCATGTCATGTTAATATTGAACAGTCATCTAAAGTAAATAATGTCACAGTGAAAATTTTTCTGTGGATGTTTTTCAAGGTTGATTCTTGCCTTTAATTCACCCTCACTAAGGCTGTCCAAAGATAATTTTTTGTTGAACATCACCAACAAACATGAAGAAATTGCCATTTTGAAAAATAACTTATTATAAGTCCAACTTTAATCTTCCTTGTACAGTAGATAATGTATTTCGAAGGTGACAATAAATATAGAATTAACTTTGGACAGCCTAATTACTGTTTAAAAAGTTTGATATTTTAGCAAAAATCAATTTAAGTAATTTTTCTCGCATATAAATAAAAGCAGTAAAAGGTTCAATTTTTATTTGATCAAGACAATTCTAAATTTTCATCATTGGAGAAGTACTCCTCTGTATCACTGTCAGAAATATCACTGTCTTTCTGATTGACGCTTACCGATGAATGGTAATAAATTTCTTCCAGTGGAAGCATACTACAGTTCTGACACTTGCATTTGGTTTTACATAAATCACAACATGTGTGTTTCCTGCTTTCATTCTCTTTAAGCAATGCAATAGCTTCTGGCTTTAAAAAACACTGCATCAATGAAATTCTCCTACAGTCAGTTGATTTCAAAATTTCTTTCACATCTGATGAGAGTTTTCTAAGATGATAACAGTTATATAAAATAATAGCAACAGAAGGTCCTCCATCCCTGCCGACTCGTCCGATTTCTTGAAGCAGGTCAACAATTTGCACAGGTGGTCCAAATAATACGACACTGTGACAATTTTTCACATCCAATCCCATGCCCAATGCGCTAGTGGCAATAACAATTTTGATTTCCCCTGTAATGTTTGTTAGACTTTCCAGGATTCTTTGTTTTTTGGTCTGTGGGGTTTCAGAATGAAACATTTCCAATAAAGTTGAAGTGAAAGGTAATTCCTTTGTAACATATGAATAAATTTCAGAGACATCCTTTATCGAGGTGCAATATATAATCGTTCTTGGAAATTTTTCTTTGAGTTCACTCAGCCCCTCGATAAGCCAATGCATTGCTGTTTCTACAGTGTTTGATACTTTGGCTACTGATATTCTAATATTTGTTTTATTTGGAGAAATAACTATCTCTTTGAAATTGTCAGCTAAATGCAGTACCTTCATCACCCTCTTTCTAATCTTTATAGTGCACGTTGCACTGAGTGCCAACACTGATGATCTTGGGTAAAGGGAGCGTAATTCTCCAACATCATTAAACCATTTACGAAATGTTTCCTTGCCTTGACTTTCACTATCGTCCCCCCTGTAAAAAAGATTTCAACAAAACTTTGAAACCAGGTATATTTATCAATATATAGTGTATTATGAAGATTAATCAAATACCAGTAATTAATGGTGCCAATGCTAAGTTATATGGAGGGACATTTCCATTAAGTAAATAATTTTTTTCTTAATTGATTTGGACTAACTGAAGAAATTTAATATGAACCATTATATATATAAACACTGGTATAAAATCTGTATGCTCAGCTTATGAGATGTGAACATTTTTTTATCACTGATAATTTTGGTGTTTGCACATGCATTATTCCTGAATCCATATAATTTTTGACAATGACATGTTCCAGACAAATGAGTGACCAAAAAAATTATATTTTTTTTGGTTTTGTCATCAGTTATTCAGTATCTTCAGAGAACATAGTTCAGTATGGAACTTGATAAATAAATACCTCTATTTTTAATTAAACATACCATGTAGCAATTGTGTGGAATTCGTCTATGACAAGCACAGACACTGGCAAATTTTGGATGCTTGCCCTCCATTCTGGATCACCTACCAAGGTTTCTGGCGATGCATATATGATGTCCACATTGCCTTCCTTTATTTCAATGTCACTCTGTGGACATGAACCTAACGGGAAAAGAAAAAGCCATGGAATTTGATAAGTACAAATGAGTAAATATTACGAATTACAGTCAACTCGTAAACAAACTGACTTGTAAACAAATAGTCCGAGTGAAAAATTACCTTGTTATAATATTAGTCATGCTTTCAAAGAGTGAGAAGAATATTTAAACTTGGCCATATAATTAATCTTTTTGTTTAAAGATAAGATTGCATGGAAACAGAAATTTTCTATCAAATGTTGATATAGGGGCCTCTTTGGCAAACTTGTAGGAGATGACACTAAATTACCTAAAATTTTACATTCAGTTATCTCACAATTTCTTAATTATTTGTAATCATATCAAAACTTAACTTTAACAGCTTATTTTTATATGTTTACAATCCAAGTATCATTGTTTTATATCAACGGTATTGCCCATACATGTAGCAAGTGATTTTTGCAACATTATTGCTGAGAAAAATAATAGAAAGGTAAATACCTGCGTAAGCTGATTTCACACCTGGAATCTTTGACATTTTTTCTACTTGATCTTGCATTAAGGCCACAAGTGGACAGCACACGAGAACGATTTCTTTATCACTCGTCAGTCGTCGGTTTACCAAACTGTACATCTGATAAGGCAGGGACTTTCCATAGCCCGTGGGAAGAACTGCCATGCAGTCCGTTTTATTTATCAGACACTGTAGTATTGTTTTTTTTAACGCATCGACTCCAAAAACTGGTAATAAATCGCAAACTAACGCTTCTATCGTGGACGCCGCCATCTTGTAAGCATAAACGAATCAAGCAAGAAAGACGCTTTCTGATTGGGTGCTTGAAAAGGTTGATCCATATTTTGATTGGCTTGTTAAAAAATAAGATAATGAATTCATATTGAACTCTGACGTGACCCTTAATGGGATGTTGTTAGATCTTCCACGCGACATATCGAAAACCGGGGAGCGGATGGAAGTTCTAATTTTAATTAGATTGTTTAAATATTCTGCCATTATACTAGACTGCACTTTGTATGTAGGGTACAGCTCCCCATCGTTAATGACCACAGACATGTCACATGAATCTTCCATGTTGAAAGCAATGATTTCGGTTGTCACAGTAGTTGATCTTGGTGCCTCTACTTCCTATTAAAATAAAACAAGGAAGGTAAAAGCTGACGGTTTCCATTTGAAGAGACAACTGTGCTTTAAATGCCTTCAATGCTTACCAGAATCATTATAGCTCACCTGTTGTCAGTCATTTGTTTTTGCTCTTTTAAAACTTTATCATTTATTTTCACCTAGTTTCTTGATCGACATAACTATAAAATCCATCATGCCATTATTATTCATGTTTTATTTTGGCCCATCAATAAAGTCTAATCTGGATAGTAAGTTTTTCATCAGGAAATTTAACAGATTTTTTCTTAAAAAATAATATGTGAAATTTAAAGCACATATCATGCATATTGTGGCCACAGCTTACACATGAGAAAAGGGTGACGTAACAAAAAAAGTTAAATATACAATGTTTAATTAACTCTTCTGGCTTAGTGGTTCTTACTTGAGCTTAGTGAGTTGATTAAACTTCAATGAGCTATTAGATGAATTATGAAACAATATTTGCATAAATGCAACTGGAAAAATTTGTAAATCAATTTTTAAGAAATAATATTGAAAGTTTTTTTTGATGAACACATTATAATATCCCCTTACTTTAATGATGGTGCGAGTTGTCGAAGACACAGACTTCTCATTGTTGTTAGTTTGGACCACTACATCTGAAATTTTAACATGTTGTCCAATTCCTATCTCAGAGGCTGCCAGGTCACGCCAAAGTGACACCTAGCACTTTCCAGTGTCATCCTTGATGGTTACACTTTTCACTTTTGTATCCCTGCCTTTTACAGAAACAGTTCTGGTAATTTCTTCCTTTAACGATAATTAACATTTATTAAACTTCAGGTAAAACTGAGCAAGAACTAATTACATCCTTAAAGAGCCTTACAATACTTAAACAGCAATATAAATTACATGATTTATCAATTTATTCACAACCTCATTTTGAGTGTGATAAAATGAGAGATACTTACAGCGACAATCTGTCCTCTGACAGACAGCATGCTCTTTATCGGAGATTTCTCAATGTCTTTCAGAGGGACTTCTGAAGACATTGGTGGGAATGCTATTTCTCTAGCTACTTTTTGTCTTTCAGACGAAACTTTAACATCCCCAACTTTCGAGATCCTGGACTTTATAGTCAAAGTCAAACTGTTATTGTCTTTAACAATAACATTCAGCAACATGACCGAGTTGCCCTCTTGCAGAACTTTTAATTTACTTGTATCGTACAACGTGCACTTTGCTATCATAGAAGAGTCAGCAACGCCCAAGACTGCATACTTCTTCTCCTCGCCATTGGCATTTACATACGTCTTCTCCCCAGCTACTCCACAAATTTTCACATTAACTGGCGCACTGTATGGTCCATCTTTTTTTGTTTTAAACAAACTTTCTAGTGCAGGCATCTAAAATAAAATTTTAGATATAAATGAGCTGTACAATTTCTAATTGTGCAACCTAAAATTTATAAAATAATATCAATAATGTTATTTACTATCTATGGAGTGCAACTTGCATTATTACAAAACGAATACAAAGCAGGCAATACTCTAAGACTAAAATAATAAATTTTGACTATCAAACTGTGAATTTATGAGATATTATTTAATTTACAATAGATCAATATAAATTGGTTTGTGGTCTGAGTAATAAGATTCCAAGACTCCCCATTTAAAAATGCTTTCAGGATGCAAATTGGTATATATATGGTCTATTAATGAATTGTAATTTGTTGTGCGCTCGTTAATAATCTGCCTTAACAAATACTTCTTGTAAACAAAATCACTCAAAGTTTCTACACTGTAAAATCACCCATTATTATTGTGGGAATCTGAAAATAATCACACTCTTTTAATAGTTTTCCGAATACTTTTTTGAAAATGTGCATTGCAGAAATTTTCGGTGAACAATATAGAAAACATAAAATTATTTTTCTGTTTTTATAAAGCAAGTTCCCAAGTACAATGTCTACTCCAAAGAATGCTAAATTTTTGAAAGTCATGGAGTGTTTGTAATATACTGCAAGTCCATGATAAGGCCTATCATTAATATCATCTTTTTTTCATCATATCTATGAAAGTTGTAGCCATTGATTTTCTTTAAAGGAGAAATATCTGTCTCTGTTAAAGGCCGAGAGTGACCTAGAAAAATATACACCCCTACAGCAATTAAGCCGATATGGCAGTGGGGGCAGGGCTTAGCAGTGTTATCAGTGCAGCAGCAGAATTGTTGTCTGCTGTAACACGTGCTCTGTAGCAGACGATATTTGTAAGGCAGAGAGGCCCATGAGTTATCACCAGGTATAAAGCTGAATGAAAACCATAACAGAATTTGTACAATGTGTGTATTCACTATTTGATATAATAAGAAATTAAATATACAGTCAAAACATATTAGACAAATATTTTCATTCTTTTACACTAACACTAAAATTCAATTTAATTTGTATTGCTAAATTTTATATATTATAGACTGTAGTACTAAACAAACAATATCTCTTTTGTATTATACAAACAAACAAATCCTGAACAATATAGAAGATCATGTCTCTGGAAAGACCCCAATGTGTAATCATTATAAATCAATAATATATTATTAGTAATTTACTCTATCTCCCATACACTTATTCACAGGTTAAAATAGAGCCGATATCTTTCTCCTCCAGATGTTATCTCTATAAGTATATGTTGGAACTTTGTACACTTTTTCCCCTTGGAACTCCTAGGGGCATCTGGTCTTCTTGGATTCCATACGGAGGTGTATTCTCTATCAACGTTCTCGTTCCAATGGCAAACGGCTAAATGGGATCTGGCTCTGTATGTGTGGTCTCCAAACGCTATCCTTTTGTCCTGAAAAATGTTCATTATGTTGTTGAAGCTTTCAACATAGTAAGTGTCCTTTGCTAACACATAATCTTCCGGATACTTGTACAAATTTGAGCTCACGATAACATTGCGTAATAGTTTCTCAGAAACTTTGTCAACCAACACAACTCTGGAAGGTTCATAGTTTTTGTCTAGTTTACATCTAGAAGAGGAATGACAGTCTCTGTGGTTTCCTTTGTAATGTTCCACTGTGTTCAACAAAAGTTTCTTTAACTTCTCAGGATCTTGATCACAATTCCTTAAAGCCCAATGGCAGTGTGTTGCCACTGGTTCGACTTTGTCCTGAAGATTTTCTGACCAGGTTTTGCCTTTAGAATATGCTGGTCCGCTTGACACCTTTTTCATTTTCTCTTTGATTGGTTTAACACCATGCCAGGAATCATTTTGATTAATAATGTTTCCTTTGCTCTTTACCAATTTGTTGATGAACAAGTTTCGATCATGAATGTGAACATTAACATCTACTCCTTGCTCATCAAGAAATTCGTAGATCCTTTCAGTTCCTATTTTTTCATGTCTTTGCGAGACATGATCATCTTGTTTGGTAACAAGTTCGCTTTTAATAACCCGATGTGTCTTTTCACCAATGGCAACGATGCTGGAGTCTTTTGTATTTTTTCTCCATCCGTGTCGAGCATCCGTCATAATTGTTATGCCGTCATCTTCTTCACATCCTACTTCACCCCAAAGGGCCAATTCGATGCTCTCTTTATATTCCTCTTCAACGTGGGGGTAGATTTTTTGTAAACCCTGCTCTCTGTTTTTTTGGTTTATTACTCCAATGTTGGCTCCCTTGGCAAACCGCATGTAGTGCACTGGTAACATGCCACTGCAGGCAAATCCATGCATAACTCTTCTGTTGACGAGGTACTCATTGTTAGGCAAATATGGTGATGATGACCACAACAGGCTATGATTTTTTTCCACGCTACAGTTAAATCTGATTGCAGCTACATGTCCTTTTTCGGTTATTTTTTTGGATACCAATCTTCCTTTACAAAGATTTGCATGATTCTCAGCAACTGTAACCAAACATCTGAGTGATTCTTCAGCTGTCAGAAATATCCGTTGGTTTGAATCCTTTTCCTGTACTTGGACATAGGTGTTAAAATCCATATTTTCATTGTTTGTCTCGACATGTTTGTCTCTATGCTTTTCAAGAATGCAGTGAGCGCATTTTCAATTATATCTCCATTGTTCACTGGATGATTAAACTGTCTCACTAATATTTCCCTGACATTACTTAGTAATGATAATATCGAATCCTTTCTTTGGTCATCCCCCGGAATAGATA
The DNA here is from genome assembly GCF_963853765.1 of Magallana gigas. Lineage (NCBI taxonomy): Eukaryota > Metazoa > Mollusca > Bivalvia > Ostreida > Ostreidae > Magallana > Magallana gigas. Next base: position 2,922,575 of record NC_088857.1, read on the forward strand.
ATTTGAATGAGGGTGGGCGTTTTTTAGAATCAGAATCCATGTTAGTTTAGAAGAAAGAGAATACAAAGTAGTTATGAGTATCAAAACTAATTTGAGAATTCATGGGCATAGTCCATTTTTAATGGAGGATATGTGGGACATTATTTGTTATAATAGAACTGTATTTTTTCAAAGTATTTATTTCATTTTAAATCTACTATATGTATATAAAAAAAGTTTTAGAGTTTACTTATATTCACAACGAAATCAAATATATTTAACAGTGATTAAAATATTCAATTCAATAGCTAAGCACCCCCCTTTAGATCAATAATGAAGCAGTCCTGTGTTTTGAAACTTTGAGAAAAATCATGCTTACCCATTCTGTCCCCCTTTCTGGGGGAAAACAAGGTGATGTCAGGAAAAACAAAAAAACCTATAACTTTTCAAACAATCTTTAAATGTTTAATATCTACACATATAATTCCTCCATTTTCCCATCCAAATGAAGAAAAAAGTAAAAAATGCATTAAACATTAAACAGTCAAAAATATTTGCATGAACTGGTGTTTACTAATTTAATTACACTAGTAGGTGTTAGTAAAGGTTTTCCTCTATGTCCCCCTCCCCTATCATTGTTTGGCATCTGCACTGGCTAAAGTTGCTAATGGGTATTAAATCAGAGTAATTTGACATTTACCCGCGAAAACTTTGACAGTATCTCAAATCTGAAAATGGCAACGAAACAGCAGGTTTTAATGCAATTGAGTGATGACCAGATAGAAAATATGAGGTATTTTCCATCATTTTGATTGGGATTTTGATTCAGCAGTTATTTCTGATAGTAGCTTATTAGTGGATGCCGTAACTCAGACTGACTCACAAGATCATGCAGAAGAAATAAATGACAACAACGAGGAAGTAAATCAACATTTTAGAATTCAACAGGATCATAATAGTACAGAGTGCATATATTGTAACTGTAGACCATGCATCACCGATGAAGTAAATAGGCAGCTGTGGTGGGAAACTGACACTCATCCAAAACACAGAAGAAATAGAAATTTACGTAAAGAAATATACAAAAGATTTTGGACAATGATGTATCATAGAGATGTTTGGAATCATCCTTGCTATGTTCATAAAAAACAGAGAGCATTAGAACAAGACCCAAGGTTCAGAAATTTAGTGTGGCATCGTAGAGACATAATGCCAGATTGTGTCATAAAATGTGTTAGAGGCTGGTTTCCCAATCCTGACAACATTCCATACATGGGCCACCTTTGGGAGTAGTATGATGAAGTTCACTGTGATAACTCTTGGATGCTTTTCCCGCACTTTTCTACCAATGTGCCATGCCATTGGGGCACTGAAAGGGTTTTTAAATCATTTTAACTGTACAGAACTAAAAAAAAATAATTTATAAAACTAACTATTATATTCTGCAAGTTTTTAATTTATAGTTGATTTTATCTATAAATTGAGTAGTCATGTATTTGGTTTACTAGCGCAAATATTTATTAAGGTTATCCTTTCTGTACCTATCCAATGCTAAACAGGTCAGGGTAAAACATTTAGAACAATGAAACTGACGAAGAACATGTGTAGCAAACGACTGAAGACAGTGTGCATGTAGTATCAAGTGTTTAATTTTTTAAACTAATTCAATGAATTCTTTTGTGTAAAGACATTTGTTTTGGATTTGATGGATTGATAAGCTGCAAAACTATAGTAAGGAATGGCTATACCTGTGTTTTCTCTCTCACCCAGGAATAGTTGAACAGTTTTATGATGTGTGCAGAATAAATATTCTTTACTAACAATTCAAAAATTGAAAGGAATGTGTTGAAAAAAGTATGGATTTACTAATAAATGTGAGTAAAACTAAATATCTCATTACTTTTACAATAAAATGCATGTGTACCAATACACTGTATTGGTTCATTTTGGCGCAATCACAGATATGCATGTGAGTGAGCCAACATCCGGTGTAAACAATAATAAATGAAGATCACGCCCACAATCTGCCAATCTCTGATCAGGAATTCAAAATTTAGTCCTGCTTCAAATTTTTGAAGCCAAAATTAAGATTAAATAAGCATTTATAAATAAAATGAATCCAACTTATAAATGCCCAGTGATGAGAGGAACTGGCACAACGATTTTCAAATGATAATAAAAAAGCTGATATTTTATTTTTGCAAAATAAGTGCTGCAATCTGAATGTGACCAGAAAATTCATATTCTCCACCATTTCCACCAATTGGTTGCTTTTATACCCAATTGCTGGTCTTTAAACGAGTTTCAGAAAAAGCAAGAATATTTGCATTTTTAAAAAGAACATCCCTCTTTACATCTTCAACATGCTTGTGCAAGGATCGAACATTGTGATAAATTATCTGAAATTTAGTTACATCATAAAAAACTGGTACTGATAACTGGACATTGGCACTATGTCTTAGTCTACACATTTCTTCTTCTACAGCACTTGAAACCTTTATATTTTCATCCAAAAATTTTAACAAATACAAGGAGGATAAATTTTGTACACGACTTAATGCTACATAATATATATGATCAAGTTTTTTGGATCCCAAGTGGACAACTGCACTGGAAAGTGTACAACCCTGAGCTTTATGCACAGTTTTAGCAGATGCCAAAGCAAATAGAAATTGGCGCCTAGTAATTTGGAAGGAATTGTAATAATTGTATTGGAATTTTCTTGTAACTTCAAGAATAGGAGTCCATAGCAAATGTATGTCACTGTTATACAAATAAGAAAATTGCACTCTACATTTTTTACCAATATCTGAACTGGTAAAGAGAACCCAAACAATGCTACATCTTTCAGATGCATAAACTCTGTAATCAAGCTTTTTTATAATACATGGTGTTCCATTTGTTAGTCCATCACTGACACCAACATTTATACTTAACTCCCCAGGCAAATCCTCAGCAAGATTTAGAAACTTTGACAAACCCTTAGTTTTTGTACTACCTAATGGTATTTTTGATAATATCTTTTCTTTGATTTCAGAGGACAAGTCTCCTGCTATTGAATCAATAGCTTCTACAGTTGTTTTCCTTCCCATGAATGCACCTTCAATCACTGTTGCATTGAATTCAGCTACCTCTTTCCTTGTTGTATATAGATGTGGTATTTTCAATGTGATGTTATTTTCACAATCTATCTCTCTTTCTTTTAGTAATTTTAAATCTTCAGATGATTGATTTCCTTCCCTTAGCCTATTCAAAAGCTGAGCAAACCGTAGATCATCTTTTTGTCTCATTATTTCAGTCAGTTCAAACAATGAGAATAGATCTTGCCACAAATTTGGGCCTAAAATTTCAAGTTCATTACCAGAACTGTAACCAGAAGAAAATATCCAGGCATCCCTTACCGGTTTTAAATGAAATAAATCTCCAAAAGCTATAACAGACACTCCACCGAATGGTATCAAAGATCTTATGATCTCTTGAAGCCTCAAATTGATAAAGTTAAACATTCTATTTCCAACCATTGAAATCTCGTCAATAAAAATCATCTTAAAAGACTTATATTTTGCCTGGTAAGAACATAATTGCTGCATGTCTAGTGGTTTAAACTTGAAGCCTTGGTCAGCAGGAATATTGAAAGCTGAATGAATCGTTAAACCCCAACATTGTATGCTGCTTTTCCTGTTGGTGCACAAACCAATACTGAACAATCATCTGGATTTTCGCCTGCTTTTCGAGAATAAAACTTAATCAAAGCTTGATACAAAGCTTTCAAAAGCACACTTTTTCCTACTCCTGCACTTCCCGACAAAAAGTTGTAAATTGGATCATTTGTAGTTTTAACTAAATGGAGAACATGGTAAAAAAAATTCCATCTGTTTCTGATTGAGAGACTGGACTAATTCCCTATACTCTGAATCTAACATTTCACCACTTAATTGCTCATCACAATTAGAAACTTGTTTTCTCCCTATGCCAAAATCCAATCCTAGATCATAGTTTTCTTCACCATTTACTTCAGGGTTAAAACAGCCATACTCTTTTGCACTTCTTGCACCATCACAGTTATCTTTATCTTCCTTGTTTTGCATTTCGTTACTATTGTTGAATGACTTTCCTCATCATAGCTAATTTCTCTTTCAATCTCATATAGATCCACAGTATCGGAATGGAATTTTTTTTTCTTACATTTTGAATAGTATTTTGACAGATATACTATCTTTCTTCATAGGAGTTACTCTCTCCAATTATGGTATTTTCATTTCTCCAAGGAATATAAAGCATTAGCAATTCCCTATAATAATTTTCCTTATCATGATCTTTGTTAAATCCCACAGAATAGATTATGCGCTCAACTTTCCTCCTTCGCAAGATAGAGCCATCCTTTGCAAAATGAACCTCATCAAAATTATCAATGTTGCTCTCATCAGTTTTATGAGGATCATCAACATTGTCTAGATCATAATCATCTTCGAGCAATTCACCTTCCTTTTCATCCTGTCTTTCCTTACATTTCGAGAAAATAACATTAAAGCAAGCAATATATTCAGCTAAACAGTACTTTTCCATAGTGAATGGACGTCTTTGGTATCTTTTCAAATTGTTATCAGCCTCTATGGACGTAGAATTTTGAGGCATTTCATTTAAAATAGAATTGGGTTTTATCAAAACTACCCTCTCATCTTTTACATTAGTATTAATGAAAATGAATTCTCTAGTTGCTTTTCTTAAAGGCATTTGCAAAAGAATGTAGGCAGCTTCTTGAGCCCCAATTTCAATATGATTCAGAAAAACATTGCCAACCTTTCTTACTTGTTGCCTTATATCACTATCGCTTTCTTTTGCCTCCTCACAAGCACGTCTAAGTAAGTTTGACATACCTCGTTGTCCTTTTGATATGCAAGACACAATATATGCTGCACAGGCATATGGATCAAGGATATACTGCAGATCCATATTTGCTTCCCAACATTTCAGTAGTGTATCATTGTAACTATTGACTCTTATTTCTAATGTATTTCTCCTTAAAAGAAACTTTACATTGCCCTTCTTTAACACTTGATCTTAAAGCTGTTATATAATCAGTCAATGTTAAATCTAAAGATATCAAAAAGTCCTCAAATTTTACTGGCAATTCTGTCCCCAATTTCATTTCATCTAATAAAGTTTCAATTTCCAAGCAATTCTTTTGAGCTTCTAAGAATTCATTTGAATTTTTTCAATCCTTGCAAAATCATGGTTTTATGCAGTGGGGGCAAAGGAAAACCAAATCTGCAAATTTTGTTACCTTATTTCAAACATGTGTGGGCATGTCTATGCGTCTGATAATTAATTAGTTCCTTTATGTCATTGTTTTGTTTACAAGTAACATATCTGTCTATGAAATCAACTTCAAAATTGTCTGCAAGAACTGATGGCGCATTTTCAATCCATATCAACATGTGTATGTGAGGAGAACCTCTTTGCTGAAACTCAACTCGGAAAAAATAATATTTTACTTTCCCTACAGGGTAAATACTGCTTTTCAATACTGTGTTGAGAAATACCTGCACTTTATGGTGAAAATATCGGGAACAAGTTACTGGATCAGATTTTATGAGTCTACACTTTTCTGCCCAAGGCATATTCAACAACTCTTCATCAGAATAATCTTTCATATCAATAAGTTTGCCTAGGCAATGTAATAGTGGTAACCATTTTGTTTCTGCAGATGAAAAAGAACAAAACCAAGTTGGTACACCAAGCTGCCGTATCATGGCAAAAATATCTTTTTTGGCACGTTCCCAGTATGGTGGTGACCCACGAAGTGTTCTTAATATTTTGTAACCTTGATCCAATTTTAAAATTTTGTTCACACTGTCATCGGAAAGCATTTCACCAACTGTGACTTTCTTACCTTTTAGTTTACACTTTCTCATAGCCAATGTCACTTTGTAAGTTATTTGTTTTATTTGTACTCTTTTCAGCTGGTAAAAGATGTTCGTTACATTTTGTGCTACTCTTCGGTCAACATTTCGTAGTTCCCATTTACAAATGGTACTGTAATGCACAGGTGTAATCCTTTTGTTGTTATCCTCCCTAGGTTGACCACAATATAAACCAGGAAAACAGAGGAATTCTGAAAACTTGTCTTGAAACATACTAAGAGGTGTGTTTCCCTCTGCTTGGGCAAGACTTAGTATTCTATTAAACTCTCTAAAGTCTGCAGGATGTAAAAGTGTGTCCAAATTTTCTGCCTCTAATTCATTGTTCTGATCCCCTTCAATATCACTTTGAGGAAATGTTTCATTATTTTCATCACAAAAATTATGCTCATTCTCCTGCACAAAAGGATTTTCAAATTGAGATTCAACCATCCAATCTTCATTAACACTTATTCCTTCATTTTGAAAAAGGTTGCTATGATTTACCAACCATTTAGCAGCTTTTAGAATTTTTTCTGGGCGTACTTGTTCAAATGCTAAATGACATTTAAAATTAAGGCTTCTTTTAAATTTAACAGGTATAGTCTCACTCTCACTCATGTTTCCTGGAATCAATCTAACTGTTTTGTTTACATCTGCAGGAACATTAACAACATTGCCTTTGATGCCTAATTGACCACCCCTTGGTAATTCTCTTATTTTCATAAAGGGGATTCTAGAAGATATCAACAGCTGTTCTAGCTGTGTGAGGTTTTTCAACTCATCTGGAACATCTGGGAAGCTCATATTATTACCAATGGAGCAAGGTGGTACTTCACTATTCTTGAGATAATTATAACACTGATAACAAATATATTCCATGCCACTGACACTTTTGATGCCCTTTACACAATCTTTTATCAGACATGCTTTGAAATTCTTAGTTTTCATGATTATTACAGAATGTCTGAAAAATATTTGACAACATGAAGTACACACATATTCTGGTCCCTTTGATATCAAATTATGGAATTTTTCAATTAACACATCTGTTTCATCATTTTTCTTTCTTTTTGTGTCAAATGTACTAGATGCTTTTAGACCTTCCCGTTTTCTTTTTCTAAGAATGTTACTATCTGAAATGTCCCCAAATGGTAAATCTACTAAGGTAAATCTATTTGAACTCTTGGGTTTAAAGTTGTTAGAACTACATGATACATTATCTGATAGTATTTCTTGAGTTGTGTCATGAAAGACATCACTTGGTATGGTGCAAACTGCAATTCCATTGCTTTTATATCTAGATATTGATGTCATAGCTATTTTTCTAATGACTAATCCATGTAATTCAAATTGTTCATTTAATTGCTTAGTACCATCAGATGTAAAAGATTTGAAAAGGGATCTAATGTGATCACATATTTCAGAAACATTTGCTTTTTTTACTAATATACTAGCTCCTTCACTGCAACAAAAACCCTGTTCATTCCTACAATGAGAATCAAAGACAACAAATTGGTCTTCAAAATGAGAAATTCCTAAAGCATTGCCTTTACAAAGATCGCAAAGGTGTCAATTGATAGACACATGGAGAGTGCAAACTCTAAACGCAGTAAAGGGTATTCAGCAGCCAAACTGGGTGAAATATTTCCAAAATATGTTTTACGTTTTGTATCTAAATCATCAGAACACCAGGTCTTTGAATTCAGTGGCTTTATCATTACATTCAAGAAAAAACTCAAGCAACATGACGCACATTGTCTTCCACGGGAATCTAAACTGAATATATCATCACCTTGGTGTATTTTACCTCTAATTGGAAAATAAAGTGGCGGACCAGGATTTTCTTCAACATCACCACACAAAACCAATAATGTTGAACATAGTAGTTAATATTTTTTGACATCAAATTTTATCCACTTTGATGAAAACAAAGAACTGAGATAAGATTTCTTTCTTAAATAACTAAAATGGGTCCCAATTCTTGATCTCAAAGTCTCCAAGTCGATGCCCATTGTTTGATATTTTTATATTGCAATATTATGTAACTTGTATAATGTTCACTCCAAAGACAATATAATATATCTCCAAGCAACTTTTGTCATCTCATCAACTCCAAGATCAATCTCCAAGCAATTATATGGGTTTTTTTCCAAGTCAAAGCAATAAATGCATTCAATTTTACATCATCTCCAAGATCATATAAAAGACAAGTTTCGCACAAAATCAAAGTTATTCAAACAATATCAAGTAAAATTTCCTTTAGAATTCAACACAATGTAAACACACAAAGTCTTTAATATATTTTTGTGCTTAATTTTACAAGATTCAAACGCTATTGTTTTCCTTTTTCATTTCGAGCAAACACCAAATCTGAATTATTTACGGCAATTTCTGCAGTAATTAATTGTGATCACGTAAATTAACTACAGTTTGAAGTTAGCGTTCCCTATTTATGACGGATTATTATAAATAGCCAATCTGGATTAACGGATCTTTAACCCCCGTTTGTTTACATTGCATGCTATTATGAAAACAGGAAAAGATTTTCCAAACATACGAGAATCCTCCTTAAATAACACAATAATTGAGCATCTATAAGAATACGCAAAAATTCAGAACTTACGATGTGTCTATTTCTACTTCTTCAGGTTGCTTTCGTTACACTCGTACTCGTCTTCCAACTCTTCTGTAAACACACGCTATTTTTCCTGCAAAAATGTCACCTGGTATTTTGTAAGTAGACAAGTCGTTCATAAACAATGTATTCGTACGCGCGAATACGTTAATTCATTTAAATAACCGAAATGTGATTAATGGAAGGTTTATTACACGAGTCGTCATGAAATTATAAAACGATTGATATTTAAAGAATGGAATATTAAAAGAAAAGACTTCATAACAACTTTTTTCATAATAAAACGGGTAAGAATATGAGAACTATCTGCATTCGCGCAAGATTATAACACGGTTGTGCTCAAAATCCGAGCTTGCCGGTAACAGCAAGGGTCTTCTCGCTTCGCGAGCCGACTCAAAAATGAGGGATTGATAATACATGCCCATTCTGGAATTTAATGTATTGTTGGTTTTTTTTACTAGACAGTGATATTTACAAAATGACGTTGCTCTGTGACGCTTTGTCAAGATTAAAAGCACATGAGAGAGAGAGAGAGAGGAGAGAGAGAGAGATCTGAGGCACATGCAGTAAAAATTATTACAGATCTGTACATACATTTGTCTTACTGCAAAAATTGTTTACAATGTAGATGTGATATGCATGTAAAGTTTACCTAAAATTAATCAATATATATAACAGATAAACTAATCTCAAAAACATAACAACAGTTCTGTGAAATGATTAAATCTTGAGAAGAATGTTTTATAGATATCAAGGAACATTAACCTTAAATCTAAGCTTTATATAATATGAAGTTCTTTTCATCTTGCACTCTATTCTACATGCTCTTTCACGAGCAATAACCATATATAACCGAAAACCAGACGAAAGGTCTAGTTTTAACTATAGATTGAATATTTACATTGTCAAATATATTTATTTTATTAAGGACAAGCCTGTCTGAGTTTTTTATCTATAAATTAAGTGAAGGCGATATGTTAATGATCTGCTATATTCAAATTATTAGGGTAAAGTTATCATCATGCAAACATGCACTCTAATTACAATATTCTAATCTTGTATACCTTAGAACACCCCCACCCCCTTTAATAGCACTGTTTTACAGTGTGTGGTGTGTATTTCAATACACAATAAGACATGCATACACATAATAATAAATAGGAATTCAAAGGAATGGTGTGCAAAACATACACGTGAAAATTCACTGGACAGATAATATTCCGAGATTCCTCTTTTATATTGTTACGCACGTCAAAAAGCGGAGGTCGGAGTCATAGGAATCTCGGATTAGATTGAAATGTGCAAATACTTTGAAAAGAAAAAGTCAATACGACATATACTGTATTGAAACATACCTTTATAATCTGTCATATGTTAGTTGAGCTAAATTTTCCACTATCTACGTCTTGCAAGCCATGCTTCTTTTAAAAATGTTGACACACCGCTATCAGCTGTTTCTCGCAGTCAAAACCTGGCGAGTTGACATGGTTAATCGTACGATAATTATTTCGGTAAAAAACTAATAAGTTTGTGTTTAATGTGCAGATCGCATATTCATATGCATTACATTAATGCTTTTATTTTCAATTAAAGAATCACAATAAATATTTGAAATCTTTACAAACTCTGTATTCAAAGATCCAATCTACAGTCTGTACGTGTTGTTTTATTATTCAACAACAGAAAGATCCGCAACAATTAGGCTAGGCTTAAATATCGCGATTAACCAAATTTCAGGAAAGACTTTCAATCGCTTTTCGCTGGACGGGATCCGTGTCTTCAATTCCAGCTTGTTTGTTTTTGTTATGATTCATGTTGACAAAATTTTCTCTTTTTTACAAACGTAGTATACGTATTCAAACAAATTATCAATCGAATTAACGAAATTGTTTCAATAAACACTCTGATTAACTATTTAAAAAACGGTTTTATGACCTGTACGAATTGTTTCAGCAGGAGTTACTTCCAGTGTGAATTCTTCACTATTTTTGAAACCAAGAACGCGGAGTCAAAATTTCCGGAAAAATCAACATATAAACCCCGATATCTCTGCAATGCATCATCCGATTTTCAAACGAATTTCAGTTTTTTATTAACCTTTGCAAATTCTACAATATGGAGATAATTTTATGTTTTTTATATAGTTTTATGATCAGTTCGAATTGTTTTTAGTAGAAGTTACGTTCAGTGTGAATTCTTCACTATTTTTGAAACCAAGAACGCGGAGTCAAAATTTCCGGAAAAAACAATTTTTATACCCCAATATCTCTGTTATGAATCGTCCGACTTTCAAACGGATTTCAGTTTCAGTTTAGCATAATAAACTCTACAAACATCATAAACATTTGAAATTCAAACCAAAAATCGAAAATTCGAAAAGTGTTTTGGACCAGAAGTGACGGAAACTGAATTTCAGCCTTATGTCCCAATAAAAGTGATCAATGCTTTAACACAGAAAATTTCAAGTTTGTATCTTGAATCGGTTTGGAAAAAAAGTGGACAAAATCACTTTTTAAAAATTAAAAAATTGACATAAAACAAAAAAGACATTGTCAGTTAAACTTTAACATCTTTGAGGCACGATAATGCTTCATAATCCCAGAGTGTTTCATATAAATCCGTTGCTAACTTTTTGACATATTAAGCTTTAAAAAAGTAAGAAAAAACGAAAAAGAACTAGAGCAAAGCTCGTAGCAAAGCAAACAGTGGGTCTTCCGTTAATGTCGAAAGTAAAGCTGGGAGTTACTGTTAGGAGCAAAACCAATAACAAGAGAAGCTAAAATAAAAAGATGAAAAAAAATCGAATTATTTTTGGTACGACTTTACAAAATCCAAATGGTATTAAGTACGAATTAACAAAAACCTTTCTGATTTCAAGAACGACTTAACAAAAAAAATCCGAATGTGTTCAAGTACGACTTAACAATTATTTTTGGCACGAGTTAATTTCACTTTGAACTTACGCTTTTTTTTTAAAACCAAGGACGCGGAAACAAAATTTCCGGAAAAAATCAATTTTTAAACCCCGATATCTCTGGAATGCATCGTCCGTTTCAAACGGATTTCAGTTTCATATTCAGCATAACCAACTCTACAAACATTGTAAACATTTAAAATTGAAACGAAAAATTCGAAAATTTTAAACAATTCCGTTTTGGACCGGAAGTGTCGGAAACTAAATTCCAACCCTATGTCCAAATCAAAATGATCAATGATTCAACATAGAAAATTCCAAGTCTCTATATCTTCAAGCGTTTTTGAAAAACGCCATGGACAAAATCACTTTTTTAAAATTTTAAAATTAAGGTAACGTAAGAGCAGAAGTGACGTTGTTGTTAAAAAATTTATATCTTTGAGGCACTATAATGCTCCATGATCCCTGAAAGTTTCATGTAAATCCGTTAAAAACTTTTTGAGATATTAAGCTTTACATAAGTCAGAAAAAAAAGAAAAAGAATAATAACAACTAGAGCAAAGCTCGATACAAAGCAACGAGTGGGTCTTCTGTTAATGTTGGGAGTAAAGCTAGATGTTCCTGTGAGAAGCAGAGTTCTAACACCAAAAACAAGAGTAACTAAATCAAAAATTAAAAAATCGAATAAATCTTGGTACGACTTAACAAAATACGAATGGTTTAAAGTACGAATTTATAAAATCCTTAACAATTTCAAGAACAACTTAACAAAAAAAAATTCCGAATCTGTCAAAGTACGACTTAACAAAAATCTTCACATTTTTGGTACGAGTAATTACTCTGAGGTGGCAGGGGATAGTTTTTTGGTCGAGGAAATGTGAGGCAGATAGTGCTCATATATGAGATTTAATTTTTCAGTGGATTTTTTTATTTGCTAAAATTGGTTTGCATGCAGGGGACACATGGTCCCGACTCTTGAGAATTTTTAAACATTTCAGAATAAAACAAGTACAACTTACATATAGCACTATAAAGAATAGCCAGGGACGGTCTCAAAATTTTCTGAAAAATTGCCCTTTTTTCACATTTTCACGGGTCCAGAACCACGCTCCAGTCCCGAGCAACTGCCACAAACTACCATAGGATTGGTAGCTTAACATATACCCATGCAAATAATCACCAATTGATGGGGGGTCAATCACCTTCTTTTCGAGTGACATTTCGTGTTCTGAACCCACCCTACTTTTCAAGCACAAAACCGAAAGTGAAAATTTGGGCCACATTTTGCATTTTCATTCCATATCTGATGAAAAGTGCTACCAGTATTAAAGTGTCATATATCAATGAAATTGACAGGAGCTCCTCTATCCACAAAATGAATGCAATAAATTTTCTAGCAATTTATACCCCTAAAATAACCAGCCAAACCTCAGGTTTTCCCTTTATTTCAAAATTTTGACCGGGTCTTTCCTTCGAAACTATCCCCTGCCACCTGAACTTTTCCCTTTTTTTTTTTAACCAAAAACCACTACTGAATTCAAAATCCACTGATATTCCCAAATATTGACTGACATTGTCTGACATCCACTGTACATTGACTGTATCTCACTGTACATTTCACTGACTTCCATTGTACCCCACTGTACCCCACTGTACATTTCTACTGAACAGCACTGTATCCCACTGTACACCACTGTACAGTCCTACTGACTTCCACTGTACCCCACTGTTCGCCACTGTACAGGGCACTGACCAGCACTGTACCCCACTGTACGCCACTGTATCGGGCACTGACCATCACTGTACCCCACTGTACGGCACTGTACTATTAATTTGAGAAAAAAATAAGATTTTTGAATCTTCAGTATATTTTTTTTTCGATATTTATTTTTATTATGCTGTACCTGGTAAATACATGTAGCATTATCATTATGTATACAGATATCTTGACAGAAGAATGCAACAGGTCGTTAAATTTATTTAATACATTTTCTTTATTAATAAATGTGTATTGTTATTGAATGTTACGATCATAAAATTATGATAATTTCCCTAGCTATAAGGTGAAAGTATTGAATTTTACATGTTGAATCTAATTATTAAAAAAGTACATGTCATTATGTTCATTCTGCCAGTCATTCGAAAATACCCCCCCCCCCACCAGCAAGGCTACATAATCATTTCTTATTGATGATATCCCCCCCCCCCCACCAGCAAGGCTACATAATCATTTCTTATTGATGATATATGACAAGCCCTCGTTTAAATGATCGGATTGTTAATTCTCTGTGTCTCATAAGCTGTGTTTTAGCCACTAAAAACAGTCAATTAAACACAGAATCCACAAAATATATCCATGCTTGTGTTTTTTTTGTACACATGTCCAAATATCATGACTGCCCGCTTGACTACACAGGTACATTTTGAAGATAGCGTGCGAGTTTCTAGCTCATTTGTTAATTGATTTCTTTTGATTACAAAATTTAAATATACATTGCAAATGTCGGATTTTAATTTTACAAAATAACACCTACTGCAGAATACATTATAAATTTTAAACATAATCAGTGACATATTAAGCGGTAATTAACTGTATCATTAATTTCAGCAAGAAATAAAAGGAAGGATTTAAAAGTTTGTAACATGTTGTAATATGCGTAGCTGTACAGTTTTCTTAATATATGATTTACTTTTAAATGTTTAAGAAATAAGATATATAAAATGCCCTACGCTACACACTTTTTTGTATAATGTGAGAGAGAGAGAGAGAGAGAGAGAGAGAGAGAGAGAAGAGAGAGATTACAGGTATATCACTTTCTGACAATATTGTATTGGTGTCATTTGCAAGCGTAGAAAGGTTCACAATAAAATCGATCTATGTTGGAAGTGGCGGTTGTGATGCCGTAAGGGGATTTTAACGTGCTTATACCTTTCTGACTCGGACCCTCAAAGAGAGAGAGAGAGATCGATCCATTTATCAGAAATCGATTAGAATAATAAGAAATTGATTGTCTATTAATCTGCTTCTTTTACAAATCGATTATTTTTCTTTATGTCTTACGTTTATTTTTGCCAACCAACTCCGTGGTTTTAGAAAAATATCTGCAAACTTTAAGTCGAAAAATGAAATGTAATTATATGGATAATATCACTCCCCTCCTTTTTCTTCCCGAATCCACTTGATACCCCTTGCAGTACTGTGTTATGTCGAAACGATTCATGTTCAGCAATCGGTTATAAAAGTTAATGCATTTTTTAAAATTTTGACCTCGATGTATAATCACTATTAAATAGATATAATAAATCCCACTTTTGTGCAAACATTACATGAAACTAGTCCTACATGTAAGTAAATTATAATAATCTTTTAAGACAGATTTTAAATGATTATGATCCCAATGCACCCGGCAACCATAATGATTTTTTTTAATCAAAAGTGAGAATTCAGATTTTTTTGTTTTAACAGTGTATTTCACCGACGTTTACCTCTCTTTATTCCTAGGCCCCAACACCTATACACAGGTGGTCAATTTTCACACCTTGACACAGTCACCCGGCCGTGTGTATAGTCTGAGCCTTTCTGTTAGTTCCGGGTTTTTCGTTGTTCCCAGACAGACAAAAGATTTTTTTCTGTAGACATACACAAAGAAGGAGACAGTAGACTGTCGATATAAAATATTAATTTTTAGCGTTGACTTTCAATCATTAAGAATTTTTAAGACAATCATTGAATAACGAACTTCAAATTATTTGAATCCATGGACATTATCCCGAAACTAAAGATAAATACATACTTAATTTTTTTTAATGCCAATATGTAGATTTAGCCGCTGTCAACATTACTACATGTTACCGGTAGTACTTTATTTAAATACTAAAATATTCGTACTTTAGCATGGAGAGAGAGAGAGAGAGAGAGAGAGAGAGAGAGAGAGAGAATTTTATAGAAGATTTGGCACAAACCATACGATCATGTTACCGGTAGTACTTTATTTAAATACTAAAATATTCGTACGTTAGCATGGAGAGAGAGAGAGGAGAGAGAGAGAGAGAGAGAGAGAGAGAGGGAGAGAGAGAAATTTTATAGAAGATTTGAAATGTTTGCTATGATACAATACACTGGTTTCAGTAAATGAAGAAAAAACAGAAAAAAAAACGAAAGATCGTTTTAAAGGCCGAACTTTTTTACCGGGTGGTAAATCTCAGGTGAGGGCGGGGCTTAATTTCTAGAGGTGTGAAAGCCTCCGGGGCTTGAAGTCTACCTGCGATCGTGAACGCTGCTAATCACTATACACAGGAAACAAATATTACACAAGATATAAATAATTAGTCAGAAATCGTAATAGTTTGAATATCTTTTTGTTTTAATGACCATACGAAGCGATTTTATACGGAAATGTCGTCCGAGCACGTGTGTAAAGCACAATTAAAAAAATTCAGTAAACTAATTCTGCTTTAAAGATTTAAGTCAGTTCATTGTGTTTAGCACTTGACATTGTTTTAGACGTTAATTTTAACAAATATAATTGTATAAGAAAACCATACGATCAGTAAAAATTATTCACTTGAATGTAAAGGCAGCCATTATACGATGACAACTAATGGAGTTCGTTTTCCATGGCGTGACGTTTTCGTGCAACAAGTTCCAATTGCGTGTATAATCAGTAAATACAGCTTTAATAGCTCATAAGTTTGTTTTAGAAAAAAAAATTGTGTATGCATGTTTTGGGCTGCATGCTCATTCATCGTCGTGAAATTTATTAAGTCATATACATTCAACATGATTAAAAAAAAATTGCGTATTTTCAATTACTGAATAATAAAACTATTTTTCTCATTTATCCGACCCTTACACAATTCATTTATTAAGGAAAGAGAAAATAAACATGTTTGACTATTAATTAAGGTGTCGCTTATAATTGAAGAGATGCTAAAATTAAATTGTGATGCAGCAAAAATATTGCGCGGGGGGGGGGGGGGGGGGGGGCTTATGTATGCCTTCCTGACTTTGGAGGAGAATAGTTACAACATGAGAGAGAGAGAGAAAGAGAGAGAGAAAGAGAGAGAGGGAGAGGGAGGGAAGGAGGGGGTATATTTTTTCTTATAATAACTGTTACTACATGTATATTATGCCAACGTTCTTAGCTGTGCAAGAGAAGATACATGAAGATGTATTACATGTGTTGATAATGAACAGTGTTTAATTTCAATAGTATATATTTGAAAGTACCGTAATAGGGTGAAATATTATTTGAACACTGTTCGTTATCACCATATTTCATTTTTAATTTAACACAATGCTTATTTTGATATCAGCAACTGGTGGGTGGGGGGGGGGGGGTGATGATTTCTAAATGTTTAACATGTTTAATATCCGACTTGATTTAAATAATAAAAAAAACGCATCTAAAATGATTAATATAAAGAATATTTCGTTTATTCATACATGTTATGTTTTTAAAAAAATATATTTCAAATGGATTTAATAATCAAAAGACCACAAATACCCTTATAAGGGAATTACATAATATCTTGAACAAGGTGTCAGACGGACAATTTACAAGGTTGAATATTGGGACATTCACACCTTTTGATCTACTGAAAGTATGTATACTATACACAGATACTGACTCGCTGATCTTCCTGTGAAGTAAAACTTCAAAGACATTTTAAAGTCCAGACCAGTTATCTTCTCTCTTTTGAAAAACAGTCAGTATGTTGAGCAATATGGTGGAATTTTTTTTATCGTTAAAAAGTTGTCCCTCCTCCACATATATGTTACATTAAAGTTTTAAAATTCAGATAATTTAAAACTATCTATAAATTGTAATTCATAGTTTTAAATTCTCTTAATTTTAAAACTTTAATGTAACATATATACTAATATTTATTTGACAATATTGATTAAATGAAATTCATTGTAAAAATAAATCATGACAACTAGAATCTGATATTTAGTTACTAAAACATTGATTTTGAAATATATAAAAATATTTTCCCCTTTTTATTGAATAAGTTGCTATATTTTGTATGATAATTGGATTCCGAGTTTTTAGATAAATACATGCGTGGATCGGAGGATGGGGGGGGGGGGTGGTGTCAGATGATAATTTAATTTTTTTTTAAACTTACATAGTACAACTATCCAAAATTTGTCTAAGCTCCCCCAGAAAGCAAGTATCCCCGCCTTTTCCCTGGAAAGACTTCTGACCGCGCATGTAATTATATATGAACTTAAAGAAATAGAAGCCCATTTTCTCTCTTGTAAGCAATATGAAAGGACCAAAACAAATCCAGATTTTGGTCTCAAATAAAGTAAATATTAAATTCATTGTTTAAACATAATAACTTATAAAAACATACTAGGTACAGTGGGTTACAGTGGTGTACAGTATTTGTCAGTACCCTGTACAGTGGTGTACAGTGGGGTACAGTGCTGGTCAGTGCCCCGTACAGTGGTGTACAGTGAGGTACAGTGCTGGTCAGTGGGTAGGTACTGTGCTGTCCAGTGGAGTACAGTGGCTCTGTACAGTGGGGTACAGTGGGATACAGTGTGGTACAGTAGCTCTGTACAGTGGGTGTACAGTGGATTTACAGTAGGGTACAGTGGTTATACAGTAGATGTCAGACAATGTCAGTCAATTTTTGGGAATATCAGTGGATTTTGAATTCAGTAGTGAACGTGGAATCAATTTAAAAATGGATTTCAGTTTCGTATTCAGCATGAAAATTTCCGTAAGATACGTACGTTTAATTTTTAAAATTGAAAAACATGAAAATTCAAAAAAACTGGTTTTGCTTCCGATTTCGACCGGAAGTGTCATAATTTAGTTTCCAGCCTTATGTCATAAGTAAAATGGTAGTTCTACTTTCTCTGTTATTCTCAAAGCTTTATCTTAAATCAAAACTGAGAAAAGCTCCGGACAAAATCACTTTTTAAAACGTGAAAAACGTCAATATCTGACGAAATTGATGATGTCATCAATTTTTTTTCCATATCATAGAGATCTTTTAAAGACACATAACAGCTGTAAATTTCAAAGCAATCGATCCAAGCGTTTTTGAAATATTTGAGTTGGAAAAAAAATACAAAAGAATAATAATAAGACTAGAGCAAAGCTCGTTGCAAAGCAACGAGTGGGTCTTCCGTTAATGTCGATAGTAAAGCTTGAAGTAGCTCTATGAAGCACAGTTCTTAAACTCGTAACAAGAGTATCTAAAGTACGATAAAGATTTAAAAAATCGAATGATTCTTGGGACGACTAAACAAAATCTCAATGATTTTAAGTACGAATTAAAAAAAACCTTAACGATTTAGACAACAACTTAACAACAAAATTTCGAATGTGTTTAAGTACGACTAAAAAATTTCCGAATTATTTAAGGTACAAGTTCATTTAACTTTAAACTAACATCTATTCTATAAACCCAAAATGCAGAATCAAAATGTCCGCAAAAATCAATTTTTTTAATGATTATATCCCGCAATCAATCATCCGATTTTTAAACGAATTTCAGTTCTAAATTTAGCTTGATAAGCTCTTTTTGCATTTATGATCAATAAAACACTATTGCTCTGGTTATTACGAAAAGCTTTTAGAGCCCTCCTGATCTCTAATTTGACGGGGCAGCCCTTTTTTATATGAAAGAAAAGGTCTCGTAAATATAAACATATTTTGTTCAACAAATGTTCAAGAATTGTTGACCGTTCAGGTTATATCTGAACAACGGTATCTTAGGGACCAAACCTTTAACTCTTTAAAAGGGCCACAAACGAAAAACTTTTAGATAGCATTTTGTTTAAAACATCATTATGAGCAAGTTTTCCTCTACACTGCTTTTCAAAGGGTCGCCCTTCCGTTAGACTGTGTGCTTGTGCATCATCAAATATTAGAAGCTTATCGACGTATAGTTTACATTATCATATATTTTCTATGTAAAATTACTATATACTAGACAAGATTAACTGACCATTTTAAAGGGGCCCACTCAAATTATCGACAATAGGATAAAAACAATTTTGAGAATTTTGCTTTGACCTTGGCCTATGACTTAGAAATTTCTCCAGCTGACATAGAACTTCTAATTCAATCTCATTCCCCCTAACATACAGGCATTTTGTTTAATCTGACCAAGATTAAGCAATTGGGAAATAATCTATGGTCTAAAACTGATTTTAAACAGATCTGCTATGACCTTCATTTTGTCTTTGTTCAAGCATGCCATTAACTAAACGCTCTGCTTAAGTCAAGTATTAGCCAAATAGGGGCTAAACGAAGAGCATATATATTCTAATAAAATAAGTATTTTTGTGTGATCTAATATGACCTTGACACTTGATCTACAAATATCATTTGAGGTCATTGCATATTTTTTTTATCAAAGGCATTATGTTGGTGAAGTATGAACCATCTTGGAGGAAAGGGAGAGAAGACACACTCCGGACAAGTATTTTTCATATTATTCTGATATGACCTTCACAGTTGACCTTAAATTAGGTTCAAGGTCACTACACACCCTTTACTCAAAAGCACTATTTATTTGAAGTCTGAGCCAAATAAGGCTCAGGGGAAAGTTTAAATGCTTTAAAAAAAGGATTTTTGCGTGATCTGATATGACCTTGACTCTTTACCTACAAAATTCATTTAAGGTTTATGCATATCCTTTGACCATAGACACTCTGTGTGTGAAGTATTAGCCAGATTAGACAAAAGGGAGAGAAGATATGCCCCAGACAAGGATTTAATACATAACTCATTATCTTAACCTTATACCTATCAACATGGTTCAAGGTCACTGCAAACCCTTTACCCTTAGGCACTCTGTGGATGAGGTATGAGCCAGATTGAGCCCAAGGGAGAGAAGCCTCGCTCCGGATAAGCGGTTTTGGATGGAGAGACAGATGGATGGACAGACAGACAAACTGATCACTATAGGGCGCCCACATAAATATGCTTTTCTATCTAACCGGAAAATAGTTTCCGTGCTATCTGTCCATGGTGAATAGTCATCAAAACCATTCAACAGCAGCATTCGGTTTGCCTCCTTTTCAAACTCAGAACACCTCTGATGTAATCCGATCACTACATTAAATTCTAAGTCTGATAACTCTGATTTGTTTATCGTAAAAAAATACTGCATTGCCAACAAATAAAGTTTTTTTTCGGATAATATTATACATATTTACTGACTATTCGGATGATAGCAAGTTTATTGTCCCCTCGCCTCATGATATACTGCCTCGCCTCATGTTATACTGCTAGTTGCTGTCTTGGTGGAAAATAAACTTGCTACATCTTCATAGCCAGTAAAAAGGTATATAATGTCCCATTCACCTACATTCCGAGTTATATCACCTCCCATTGGTAACCGCCAATATCTCTGTTTAATCAACACAACAGTCATAGTTGCAAGTTTCACAATTTACTTCTTCTCATGCACCTGTCATTAGGAGCTTTTATATTACATACCAATTCAAACAAAAGACATCCCTCTAACTAAAGATAATCATTAAAATTCATTTCATGAATCATTACAACATTCATAAGCCTTTAAGTACAGCAACTCTCAATTTTACAAAATTATTAACAGGTACTTTATTCGAAAATGTCCCGTGCTACCTTTAAACTAGTGGGTATTGTTTTTTTATACAAAAAAACACATGTCTCCCCTTCTCCCCAAGGATTGTAATATGGGGCAAATTTAAAAAGTGAAAAAGAATGAAGTCAGCTATATGTTAGATATCATCCATATATGATACAGTTTAGAAAATGAATTAACTTGAGACACAAGATTGGTCAAGGTCAAAAATTATGGAGGTGTGCACTCCTTCTCAATACCATCTACCTATGTTCCAAGTTTGAAGCCTTAATGTCAAAAGGTATCCAAGTTACCACCCAGACAAAATTTAATTATTTTTTCTTAATTTGACCTTGAGTAAAACAAGGTCAAGGTCAAATATTAATCAATAGTACACCTCAGTGTATTATAATTGTTCTTTGTGTAAAATTTGAAGTCCTTCTGTCAAAGAATATTAAGGAGGTGAACAATGAAGTTTTTTCTAATTTGACCTTGAAATAATTTTTCTAGGTCAAGGTCAAAAATTTTGGTAAGGTTAAACTGGACTAACTACCATCTGTGTATGATACAAGTTAAAAGATTGTATGATTAAGGAGTCTTGTGTTATGGTCCGGACTATATTTTTTATAAAACGCTTGACCTCGAAGAATAGGTCAAGGTCAAAAATTTTGATGGCGTGCACTTCTTCTCAATACCATCTACCTACGTTCCAAGTTTGAAGTCTTAATGTCAAAAGGTATCTAAGTTACCACCCAGACAAAATTTAATTATTTTTTCTCAAGTTGACCTTGAGTAAAACAAGGTCAAGGTCAAATATTTATCAATAGTACACCTCAGTGTATTATAATTGTTCTTTGTGTAAAGTTTGAAGTCCTTCTGTCAAAGAATATTTAGGAGGTGAACAATGAAGTTTTTTCCTAATTTGACCTTGAAATAAAATTTAGGTCAAGGTCAAAAATTTTGGTAAGGTTGAACTGGACTATATACCATCTATGTATGATACAAATTAAAAGATTGTATGATTAAGGAGTCTTGTGTTATGGTCAGGACTATATTTTTTATAAAACGCTTGACCTTGAAGAAGATAATAGGTCAAGGTAAAAAATTTTGATGGCGTGCACTTCTTCTCAATACCATCTACCTATGTTCCAAGTTTGAAGTCTTAATGTCAAAAGGTATCTAAGTTACCACCCAGACAAAACTTAATTATTTTTTCTCAAGTTGACCTTGAGTAAAACAAGGTCAAGGTCAAATATTTATCAATAGTACACGTCAGTGTATTATAATTGTTCTTTGTGTAAAGTTTGAAGTCCTTCTGTCAAAGAATATTTAGGAAGTGAACAATGAAGTTTTTTCTGATTTGACCTTGAAATAAAATTTTAAGGTCAAGGTCAAAATTTTTGGTAAGATTCAACTGGACAATATACCATCTATCTATGATACAAGTTAAAAGTTTGTATGTTTAAGGAATCTTGTGTTATAGTCCAAACTCTATTTTTTATAAAATGCTTGACCTTGAAAAAGAAAATAGGTCAAGGTCAAACATTTTGGTGGCGTGCACTCCTTCTCAATACCATCTACCTATGTTCCAAGTTTGAAGTCTTAATGTCAAAAGGTATTTAAGTTACGGCTTGGACAAATTTGGATGAAGAAGAATAAGAATAAGAAGACTAGACACGATCTCGTTGCGAGCAACGAGGAGGTCTTCCGTCCGATTTTAGAATGTGATATGACGTCATCGGCTTTCATTTTCGACAAAAAAGCATGATCCTGAAAAGGAGTTGAATACTAATGCTTTCCTGTAATCCTTTTTATAAGTTCTCTTGCGTTGCTTTTTTTAAAATACTTGCATTTCTTCCAAATTGAGAAAAGATTAAACTTTTTTACCCCTGACCCCTAAAATCCCTATTAAGGTAACGCATGAAAAAATCATTATATTGTAAGGATATATAAACGTATGATACCTAACTTTGCTCTTTTATCCTATCACAAAACATAAAAGACTAAGGCCCATCTTGATCCTTAAATTGGAGGAGTCAATCCACTTTTCTTAATATCAAATGAAAGATCGTTTAACTTTAAACACATTTTGTTCAACAAGTGTTTAGAAATTCATTACCGTGTGAGAGAAAGTTTTTTGGGCCGATCCCTTATCCCCTTATAAGGGCCGTTTAAGGACAATTTGAAAGTTGAATATTGTTTAGTATAGCATTTTGAGCATTTTTTTTTCCATACTGCATTTCCAAAGATTTTTCTTTTCAGATATATGGCTGATTAAATTTTCGGATATTTGACCTCTAGAAACCTATAATTACATAACGCATGATAAAATCATTACATTGCTTGGATACGTAACTATAAGATAACATATCTGCTTTTATGATCTTTCAAAAAATATCTCTCAGTAAAGACTTATAATTAAGAGCCCTCTGGTCCCCTACTGTGAGAGGCAAGCCCTCTTTTTTTGATATCGAATGAAAGATCAAATATCAAATGGGTGATCAAATTTTGGACGTTAGACCCCTAGAAACCTAATTACGTAACACATGATAAAATCAATAGATTCCTTGGATATATAGCAGTTGAGATCGACTCAAAATTTGAAATTTTGTTTAACGTGATTTTGAATGACAACAGTTGTGAATGGAATTGGAGATCATTTTGGAGAGTAAAAAGGTATTGAAAATAATTCATGCACATGATTATGCATATGACTAATAAAGCGTCTTACACATGTAAATCTAAATGTTAAAGCTGCTTGGTCCGATTTTCATTAAAACAATTGTACGCTTTCAAACGATGGTTATGCTAAGTATGTGTGCAATTTAATGTACGTTGCAGTAGTTTTCCCGGTCAATTAAGCCATATTTCAATGAAAAATAATGTACATGTTGAAACTCGTTGGATCCGGATATTGTGTATTCCGGCATGCTGTATAATCCGGCGACATTATTCAGCCCCTTGACATTTTCTTAACATTTTTGTTTAAAAAGTGTTGTGCAATCCGGATCCTGTCTATTCTGTCCACCGCCGCGATAAAAAAAAAACCCGACTGCTTATAATTAGTAAGAGTTATCTCCCGTAGTCCGGCCATGTATAGATCGATCGGCCTTCTGCGAGATACTCAATTCTCAATTATCGACCAATTTTTCTGTCGTTGCTATTGAACTAAACAACTGTGAATATAGATGCAAAGTAGCAACTTATTTCAGTTTATACCGTTAAGTCTTGTTATAAATAAATACGCATTTTTCCCCATAATTAGATTATAAGTTCACCCCATTTTTGTTTCAGGCCGTGATTCAGAAAACTGCGGGAGTAAGACTGCCGATATCGTTTGTCATCCCCTCAGTATACCTCGAAACGTTATAATTTCAAATCAGGCACCAAACAATGAGGAGAAATGGAAATATTCGGCGGATCTAAATGTTAAAATATTCACATGATAAAATTTTGTATTTATGGCAAATGTAGATTTTAATTATTATATTAACTCCTTTTAACCAAATCTGTCAAATATCATGGTCGTTTCACCCTTTTATTGCAAACCAAGCTGAAATGTTCAATCGATGCGCTGTTGAACGAAAGACTCGGCTACAGAAACTTACTGCATGGGTCGTCTAAAAATATTAATTTCAATGATAAATTTAGAAACTTTTAGATTTCACAATGTGTAATTTTTGTTACGTTACAGGAAAATTGTCATTTCATGCACATATAATTTGCAAAAATAACTTAAATGTTATTCATGCAACCAGTGTTTGAAATTTTAGACCGCCCTTGATAGATATTTTTGAGAAAGACATTTTAGGGGTCTTCTTATCGGGGCCGTGTAACAAAATTTGAGCCATTTCCGAGAAAATGCGTGCACAAAAATCGTTAATAAAAGAAAAGAATGTCGGAAACGGAAGCTCTTAACCAGGGGACGGGTAGTGCTTTAACATTTCTATTAACCTGTATTTAACTTACCTTGTACAATTATCAATCATAGGCATTGGATAACTGCTATTGCTTAATTGGCAAATTTGATTTGCTTATTGACTCCATAACCTCTACAATTTCGCTTTTATAAAATACATATAATTATGTACTCCAATCAGGTGTTGTACTTTACAGAACGGTCTTTTCGCGATCGCCGAGCGCTTCTTTTAGGAAAGAACAGTCCTAATCAGACAGAAAATACATAATAAAGCATACAGACGTTTTATTAAAGTATATATAATTTATGTATTAAATATTAGAGTGTGCCTGAATATGCAAAGCCCATTTGATTTGAAAATTTTCCTTATCTACTAAGAAGTGTTTTTAATCATGGGATTGCCCTCTACTCGATCTTAAACTGTCCGAATCCAATCAAAACTTTTACTCATTGAATGTACATAAACTTTTTTAAAACTCGCATATTCTTTCAGAATTAAATTTCAATAACAAACAATAAAATCTAATTCATAAAAGAATAAAATCAGCAATGAATATTCTTTTTTATGAATCAGACTACCATTGAAAAAAGGTTAAACGAATAGTGTGACCCTTAGTCTTTTACGGCCTGAACATAAAAAAAAACTTGTTTAAAAATGGTTAGTTTTATCGTGCCCGCACCTACCGCAAGCATGTTACATTGCCTTATGTGTCCTACACTACAGCGAATCGGCTGTCCACTAGCGCGGCATCTCCTCGGCCCGTGCTATGTAAATGTACACCCAACGTGGTGGGTTTGACACGACTGAATTTCATTTTCCAACAATAATACTATTTCATGACTTAGACATAATCACAATGAACGTCTTATTTCAATGACAGTCATACTATTTTTTTTTTCAATTACGATACAAAAACAGCATTACTTCGTAGGTAATGGTATAATCGTTTTTCTTTTACTCTTTAATATCGTTAAAATCGGAATTCTTTGTGTTTTTGCATCTACATAAATAAAGCCATGTGTGCATTACAACAAAGCGCAAATCTTGTGTATTGGATAACGGTAGACCGCTCGCTTTTAAGTCCAGCCGCGACCTATTTCCTCGGCCGCGGGCAAGGGATCGGATACGTATAATTGTTTACATACATGCAGCTCGAAATCCAGCTAGATTTTAAATGCGACTCAAATGGATTGCATAGAAGCAATTCCTTTATCCATAATGTGTTTCCCTAGGATAGAATTAAACTGTTTACTTACTTTCCGCATGTAACCTGGTACACTTTATATGGTAGTAGGTAAAAGTGTAATCTCTTTTATTTACTCACTTTATATGGTATACGTAGTAGGTAAAAGTGTAATATTTTTTATTTACTAAAAAAAATCGGAGTTTTTGTGTTTGAAGCTACATAAATAAACACGTGTGTGCATTACAGCAAGACGCAAATCTTATGTATTAGATAACGGCAGACCGCTCGCTAGTCCAGCCGCGACCTATTTCCTCGGCCGCGGGCAAAGGTGTTCACATACGCAGCTCCGAATCCAGCTAGATTTTAAAAGGGGCTCAAAGGCATTGCAAAGAATGAGTTCTTTTATCAATAATGTTTTTCACTAGAAAATAATTTAAATGTTTAAACACTTTCCGTATGTAAACTGGTGCCCTTTATGTCAGTTATAAGCACAAACACCCCGTTTATTTGCCAAATAAAACACTAATACATAGTAACAAGTCTAGCTTTTTACACTCATATTACGCAATACCCGAACAAAATATTATTGTCACGACATATAAGATCATATTGAACAACTTTTGCTGCGACAGCCATATCGAAATCTTAACCACGTTTGAGTTATAAAGCGATAACTTTTAAAAACTCTAGGTCCCTAACTTGAGGGGCCAGCTCCTTTTTCTTGATGTCATATGAAAGCTCTTATAAACATAAATCTTTTCTGTTCTACATGTCTTAACAAAATATTTCCGGGAAAAAAGATAAACTAAGAAAACCATGCAAAATCACAACGCTTTTTTATCTCATTTTTTGAGCCCTTCCGAACTTCGGCGCTTTTTGCGCTGAAAAATTATAAATGCCCTATTACATATCTACAATCTTTCATCTATCATTCCTGAAATTTTGAACTCAATATCTTTTTTAGTTTATGAGAACCTTCGTGGACAAGCCGACCCTCCAAAAATCGTTAAATCGTTAATATCTCAAAACCGGAAGTGACGTCATCATTAAAAAAAATTTGCAATTAGGTTCAGAGCAATATCTATCAGATCTGTAAGTTTCATGTAAATCGGCCGAGTACTTTATGAGAAATCGCGTACACAAAATACGTAAGAAAAAAAATACTAGGGAACTAGAGCAAAGCTCGTTGCAAAGCAACGAGTGGGTCTTCCGTTAATGTTGGAAGAAAAGCTGGAAGTTCCTGCAAGAAGCAGAGCTCTTAATCCAATAACAAGAGTAACTAAAATAAAAAGGTGAAAAAAATCGAATATTCCTGGTACGACTTAACAAAATACGAATGATTTTAAGTACGAATTAACAAAAACGTTTCTGATTTCAAGAACGACTTAACAAAAAAAATCCGAATGTGTTCAAGTACGACTTAACAATTATATTTGGTACGAGTTAATTTTACTTTGAACATAACGCTATTTTTTAAACCAAGGACGCGGAATCAAAATTTCCGGAAAAATCAATTTTTAAACCCCAATATCTCTGTAATTCATCATGCGAATTTCAAACGGCTTTCAGTGTTAGATTCAGCTTAACAAGCTCTACAAAACACATTTTCATTTTTGATTCGATCAGAAAATTTATTTTTTCGAAAAATTTGTTTCCCTTCCGGTTTCGACCGGAAGTGACAAAATACATTTTTTTGGTCAAATGCCACAAGTAAATCCGCAGATTTACAATCACAGAAAGTTTCAAGTCCTTATGAACAACTGTTTACGAGATAAGTCATGGACAAAATCACTTTTTGAAAATTTTTAAAATTACGTAACTAGAAAACGGAAGTGATTTTATGACTGAAACTTTAAAAGCTTCAAGGGACAAGCATTGAACATAATCCCTGAAAATTTCTTGCAAATCGGTTGAATAGTTTATGAGATATAAAGCAAAAAAAAAGTCAGAAGGAAAAACAAGAAGAATAATAATAATAAAAAAAAACAATAGAATAACAAGAGGGTCTTCCGTTGAAAACGGAAGACCCTAAAAAGAATCCGAACGAAAACAATAAGGTCTTCCGTTGGAAAACGGAAGACCTTAAATAAGAAGAAGAAGAAAAAGAAAGTCGACAAAAACAATATGTCTCCCCTTTGAAAGGGGAGACATAATTAGTACACTAACATCTTATGAAAAGATGTTTTGACTTTGACTTAGAAAGCTAATGCAATTCTGAGAAAAAGTATACCACATATTGCCAAGGTTTAAGAAAAATATGGGAATTTAAGTGAACCCACCATTTCAATTTTCCTCTATTCAACACAGCTTTAGGTTCTCCATAGTAAAAACATCTTTACCTAACCTTTTAGAGGTCAATTGTTGTTCAGCCTCATTTTTCAATACAACATACATCTACATGATATTACCATGATAAAAGCATCACATTGCTTAGAAATGCCCCTACATGTACATTGTATACCCCCCCCCCCCCCAAAAAAAAACACACCTAATCTTTTGATTTTCATAAAAAGTCATGGTTTGAAATCTTTGACCTAATTTTATGAAACTTCTGGCAATTTTTTTGAGTCATTATTGACACATATTTGAAATCAATGATACTAAATTTTGATCTTTGTTTATTGAATGATTTGTAGCATTTTAATTAACAGGCAAGTATCCCTGCCTGTGATTTCTTTTTTTATGAAAAAAGTAAGCTAATATCATATTTAGTGAATATCTTATCCACTCTGGTTTCTTGTCTCCTTTTAACCATGCTAAAACAGTAAGACCTACAAGTTTGACTTTTGCCTTAAATTAAAATTAAATTCAAACACAACTGGGTAGCTGGAGACGAAGGAAAATTCCATGAAAAATGTTCAAATTTTACACGTTTTCGTACATTTTTATACATATATACATTAAAAGGTAAAAATATGTTGTTTCTTGTTTATTTCAAAAGTAAATATCATAGCAGATGTTTTTCAAAAGTACATTTACATCTTCTACATGTAATCTTAATGGTGACAATTGGAGCGATTTTTCAAATATGTAAACACATCTAAATATAAAATTATAAAATACAAAATAAGGGAAACATAATTGCATACTTTTATAGAAAAACAAATTTCACTGCTACCAACTGTAAATTTCTTAAAACAGCCTTAATTTTGTTTGTCATCATTTCTTATCAAACACAAATCCGAACAAGGCATGATGCTTTCTTAAAGTTCCATCACAGTAACTGTTCATGAATCATCCGATTTAATTTGAATTACCAGTAAATAGTCAGTAGAACACAAGGAATATGCATGTGGGTAGAGATGAGAGGTTAACCTCAGGAGCTGAAACCACAAGAATCAACAGGTAAAAACCATGGGGCCGCCAATACCTGAAATAAAAAAAAATAATTAGCTGTGTTAACATACATGTACTAATAATAGCTATGTTTACATTAACATATGCATAGTATTTCTGGAAAAATGCACTGACCGTACAGTGTAATTAGTATGACATATCCCAATACATGACATTAATATTTAGGCAGTACAAAAAAATGGCATATCAAGTCATAATATAGAATTTCAAAATTTTCTTAGGCATAGACACATAATAAATTAAGAAAGAGAGAGAGAGGGATAATATATTAGCCATCCGAACAGCGTGAAAGTATAATCTTTTGCTGTACCATTTCTTATCAAATGAATTCTACTGGTGGTTTTTTGCAAATTAATTTAGCGAGGTTTTTTTTTTCTTTCTTTTCTTATTAATGACATGTTTTCAAACATTACTATGTAAAGTGCGCAAAAAATTCCATGAACAAATTTACAAAGCTTTGGATTTTGGTTGCACATTGAAACAAGAGGCCCATGGGCCACATCGCTCACCTGAGGAACAATAGGTATGATAAAATCAGCTTAATGGAGTCATAATACAAACTATCTGGAAAATGTACAAAAATACATGTAGATCCTGTAGAAATAAAATCGATTTTTCCCCCTGGATATTCTTATGTTTATAATCATAAGTCCCTTTTCTAACAGGATGATTTTATAGTCATATCACATGTTGAGTATTGCAGTTCCCAAAAAGATCCTTAACAATTGTTTATATATTGGATATAAACTACATCAAACTCTGAACCTTCTTGTGAGGCCGAAGAATTGTCCTGGGGCCAAAATCTTAACAAATATAAAGAATCATCTGGCTGATAAGTTTCTGAGAAGAAGATTTTTAAATATTTGATTATAAATTCCTATGTTAAACTTTGACCCCCCCCCCCCCATTGTGGCCCCATCCTACCCCAAATCCTACCCCAAGGGGTCATGACTTTCACAACGTTGAATCTACATTACCTGAGGATATTTCCACTCAAGTTTCAGCTTGCCTGGCTGATTAGTTTCTGAGAAGATGATTTTTAAAAATTTACTCTATATATTCCCGTTAAACTTCGACCCCCATTTTGGCCCCACCCTACCCCGGGGGTCATGATTTTCACAACTTTGAATCTACACTACCTGGGGATGCTATCACACACGTTTCAGCTTTCCTGGCTTAATGACTCTTGAGAAGAAGATTTTTGAAAATTTCTTAAAATTTTTCATTAATTTCCAATTATCTCCCCTTTAAAAAAGGGTGTGGCCCTTAATTTTCACTACTTTGAACCCCCTTTGGCTAAGGATGATTTGTGCCAAGTTTGGTTGAAATTGGCCCAGTAGTTCTTGAGAAGATGTTGAAAATAAAAAAGTTTACGGACGGACAGACGGACGACAGACAAAATGTGATCAGAAAAGCTCACTTGAGCTTTCAGCTCAGGTGAGCTAAAAAATAACCAAAAAAATAAATATTGTAAAGTATTCGAATTTTACACTTATTTTTGCATACACGTAATCTTTGACATTGCACCATCATGAAATACTGTTTTTACACAGAAAAGAAAATCCTACGCAAGATATAGAACTAAATATTTGGTAGGGGTACACTGTTATACGAGGGTCAATAAAAAAATACGAAGACAATGTGGCTGTCTATCATATATTTTTCATGAAAGTCATACGTAACAGATTAATCTGTGCATCAACACTTATGTTATTGATATGTGAAGTTTTAGTCCATTTGATGAATTGGTATTGTTGTTACCTCTTTTTAAAAACAACACGTTTTGTCACCACGGCGCACGGTAACGTTCAAAACATGACGTCAAGATTAAACACGCACAGTTTATAGATATACCTCATCTTTATATCACGCTTAGTCTCTTGTGCCTTTCTCCTTACAATTCAAAATGGCACTAAACCACTTAACATTTTATTTGCACACATTTGTTCGAGAATAGTAATTTAGTTCTTCAAAGATTTTATTTTCTAACCATGTATCTCTTAGTTTACAGTAAGGATAACCCTGAACGTCGGTTGGCGTTACTTATTTTTGGACCAAATATTTACAGATATTCTTCTCTCTTTCGGACTGTTTTATATTCAAAATACAATAACCAAACCCCCACAAATTATTTTTACAGTTAAACACAAACCTGCAAATAATTGTTTACTTATTTTTTGCACCATTGAGCATTTTCACAGCTTGTATCGGCTTTTTCCTGAGTTAAATCCATTTTGTTTGTACTTCTCGTTGCGCCGTGACGTCCGGCGACGTCGATGTTTTTTTGTCTTTTCTAAAGAGGACTATCTGTCTTTAGTTACTAATATCTATTCGACAAAACAGTATATCCCGTCATTATTGGGAACATAGAATACCACGACTATACTTAATTTGAGGTTTCAATATTATTTGGTTTTAAGCCCAATTTATAGAGATATTACTTTCAACATTATATAGTTTATTGATAACATAACAAAAATGTTGACCGTGCGCCGTGACATCATTTTTGCAGGATTAGATTCTAAATAATTCTTAGAAATAGAGTAATTTATTAACTTTTTTTCTTGCAAATTGTTAAAAACTATTGCTTAATTATGTCTACCAAATTTAGTAATGATATGACGTTAAGTAACATAGCTATAACAAAAGTCTTCGTATTTTTTGATTGACCCTCGTATAACTTCTAATTCCCTGTATTTTCGTTCTGCCCCCTCCCCCACTTAATAAAGCGATCAAAATATTTGAAAGCATATAGGTACATTTTCTTCCTCAACTACTTACTAGTTATTGTATTTTTTTCAAAAATATAATAGTTATTGTATTTTATCAAAAAAATCCTATTACATGTATGTATATATGTGAATAAGAAAATTGCACCACCATGCGCTCAATTTCTTAAATTAAAAATATTCAACAATTTAACTTGTCTTCTCCATTATAATTAAATGACTGTTGTTTGCCTCGCGTAAACTCGTGACTTTTTTTATAACTTTACTCACACTTGATTGATGAATACACTGGAATGGAATATGTTGTCACGTGACATGTTAAAGAGCTATAAAAATCAGTTTTACCGTATTGACAGGCACATCATTCTAATTTACTATGGCCTACCCATTATTTTCATTTTTATTCAAAAATAACAAATTGCTACAAACCAGGATAATTTTCCGCTGTAATATTTTCTTAGGAATAGCGATAATTCTTTTATTCCCGCAACAGAAATGTGTCAGAACTATGGAAACTGTTTAAACGATGTCGTTTTTATTTACTCACATTTCACATTATTCATTGTATAAAGAGGGGGCCCCTGAGAGTAGTTATATACAGCATATTATTCTTCAATTTTTTTGTGAACAAGTATTTAACATACTCTAATTCATATAGAATTTCTAATGATCAACCAAATTTCAGTGTCAATCGTAGAATTATAAGCAAGATGAGCTCAAAATTTTGCTAGGTTTAAGGTCAGACGACACGTTCCTCGAGAATCTTTTTTGTATCTCCTCGTAATAAAGAGTTCCAACAAAAAATTTTAATTTTATAATTACTTTTAAAATGATCAAAATTTACTTGCGTTTGGTTATATGCCTAGATGGTCGAGTGGTTAGAACCGTGGCTGCTCACTGCCAGTTGCGTATAGGTTCTAGAGGTCGTGAGTTCAAAGCCCCGCCCCGGCGGAAATATAGTCTATTTTAGAGAATTTAGCTTTGCTGTAAATGTATTTTTTTTCATATCAGCAATTCAAGTGTATCTTCAAGAAGATTTTATAGGAAATTGCATATTCTAGTATTTTGCAGAAATGCCTGGTAAGGTACCCTAATTTTTTGCAAGAAAGCTTGTCAAAGTAGTTGTAAACCATTAACAAATTCCCGGAAAAAGTTATCTAAAATTGAGGAACGTGTCGTCTGACCTTAAGTCATATTTTGTTCACATGTTCACAAGATTTTTAACTTAGTATTTCCTATTCGGCATTTAAAATGGATAAAAATGAATGGCCTCAGATCTGTGTACAAACATAGAATTGTGAGCAAATATCTATATCTTGCTTATAATTCGAAGCTTAACACTCAAATATTGTAAGTACTCGTAAATAGAAATTGTAAACAATTAAACACAAGAAACATGCACTATAAGAAATAAAGAACACTATTTATTTTTCAAAATTAATCATATACATGTGTAACGTGTGTCCAGCCGAGCGGTTGCTTTTATTTATTTGGACACGTACCCGGTTACATCCGGGATTCTGCTGAGCATTTTATTATAAATTGGCCGGTTGTCTTTTAGGCTAAAAACAAACTGAATCAATATATTTACGTTTATTACTTTAATAAATTTACTTAATCAAGATATTTACGACGATTGGCACTTATTCAAATATTAATTTCACAGGGATTTACCTAAGCCCAAATCAACCACAAGTTTCCCCTTGTTATACTTAACCAATGTCCCCAACCACTAGCCCAGGCTTCCAAACTACCCCTTTACCGATGCTCCCAGACAATTGGCATAACCAAGGGTTCAGGCTACTGACCTGAGGTCTCTAACCAGTTGATTTCCCCAGCTCCCTTTGACACTGGTGTACAGGCTTATTCAGCCTTTATTGCCAAGTGTCAAAGCTACGGTGGTTTATCAACTGGCGCAACCTTTACTATAAGGCTTATTCAGCCTTTTTGTAGCCTTTTATCTAATAAGACCTATTCCGCCCTATTATGTAGCCTTTACTTACTCTATGCTCCTAGAGATCTTCTCAGTCTGGCTGCAGTGATCACACTCTCTGATTCTGCCGACTACCGCTGTTTATATAGCCTCGGCACATTCCATCTTTACTTCCAAGGGGGAACGGACTATTAACATGGAAATACCCTGTACTAATTGGTATGACCTGATTCGTCACATCACCCACCCCTTAAAGTCATACGTCCCGTATGAATACAACTATTTTTTTAATTTTATTAAGCTTCAAACAATAGGGACTCAAGAATATCTTTCTAAGAATCCAGTTCTTGCATATTCACTTTGACATTTAAAATGTACAACCATTCACAACAGTTTCTTTTTCTCGATCTTCTTGATCTGTTTTCCCTCTTCTATCCATTTGGTGATGATCTTGACACTCTCAGTAAAGTACAGAGGATCAGTTTGGCACTCTTTGTCTTCAAAGGAAGGTTTGTCCGCGGCTGGTTCACAAGGCGGAGTAACAACGTTAGTCGCAGCTTTTACTGGAGCACTTACAGGCAACGGCCTAGTTGGCTTCCGGTAGATTCTACCTTCTTCAATCTGCAACTCTTTTGAACTCATGGATTTCTTCTTGCTCCTCGCTTCAGCTGAGTCATCATTATAACTTTCACCATCACTTATATCCTCTTGTAGTACGCTTTGGAGGTCCCCGGGGTCCTGTCTGACCCAAGATTCTGCATCTGACTCATTGCCGTCACACTGAGCGCTACTCAGATTCAACCCGTCTGCCTCGCCACTGTTTTCTTCACCAATGTCATGTTGCCTTTTGAGATGCCTTCTCAGATTCTTGGGGGCAGTAGAACTAAAATCGCAATAGTTGCAAAATAAGAGATTATGGCTACAATTACCGATGTGTTTTGCTAATTCGTCATCTCTATTGAACCGGTAAGGACAGAATGGACATTTCCTGCCTTTGTTCAACGTAATCGTCTTTGGCATTGCAACCTAAAAAGAAATGCATATGTTAAACTATCTTTCTAATAACAACACCTACCAACAATACAGATTTCCACATGTTTATCTTATTCTATAACTAAACTAAAGTAATCTCTAATATAATCTGACATCCACTTAGGAGGACGTCTTTCCCTTTTCGAAGGACCAAGCAAACGCTCATCATTTGGACACTGTTGTCCCAAAGTCGACTCTGACACTTGGTCGCCAATCTGATTATTCTCACTATCAAAGTCATCTACAACATCAGGTTCTTTCAGTTCCACGATGTCATTCGGACTTTCCCGCTCAACTTACTCATCCAGCTGACTGGATTCTCCCCTTAATAATTGGGGATGTCTAAGTCTGATCCGATCTACATGGACAACTTGTTCTTTACCCCTTTGTCCACAATCTACCCTATAATTAAGTTCTGAGCACTTGCCCAAAATCTTGTAAGGTCCCCGCCAGAAAGATGTCAATTTTGCAGATCTACCAACCTTTTTAACTGGAAAGTATACAAAAACTATATCACCAGGGGAAAACTTTTCAAAGCTAAGCTTCCGATCATGGTATGTCTTTTGTCGACACATCGCTTGCTTTGTATTCCCTCTTACTATACTGTGGGCTTCTTCTAGGCGTTCCTGTAACTCCCAAACCAATTGGTTTCTAGGTGTGATTTTCAAATCTCCTGGTAATTCGTACATGAGATGTAAGGGTGTAGTATCTTTTAATTGGATACTTTTCAAAGATATGTCATCTGGCAATTTGGTTTCCTCTGCACTCTTAGTAATGGTATTGACAGACCCAGGCATATCCACTGATCCCACGAAGAAAAGAAACCACACTGTTTGCAAGGAATTCTACTGAGAGCATTTGCATTCTGATGTTGAGCTCCAGGTCGATGTTCAATCAACATGTCATATGTACTAAGCACCTCTAGCCACCTCGCCAGTTGGCCTTCCGGGTTTTTGAACTTCATTAGCCACCTTAGTGAACTGTGGTCCGTTTTTAGGCGAAATTGTCGTCCTTCAAGAAAATGTCTAAAGCCTTTAACAAAATAGACAACCGCTAGGAGCTCCTTCCTAGTGACACAATAACTCCTTTCACTCTTCGACAAGGTACGACTTGCATATGCGATCACTTTCTCGTGACCATCTTGTTCTTGAGAAAGTATAGCCCCGATTGCATCCCTGCTAGCATCGGTATCCAATATAAACTCTTTACTAAGGTCAGGATGACCTAAAACTGGAGATGTTGTGAGTTTATGCTTCAACAAATCAAACGCAACCTGGCAATCATTATCCCAGACAAAAGGCCTTCCTTTCTCAGTCAACTTGTGTAGGCACTTAGCAATCTTTGAGAAATCTTTTATAAACTTTCTGTAGTACCCACAGAGGCCAAGAAAAGATCGTATCTCACTTGCATTGGAGGGCACGGGCCAGTTTCTCACACTTTCAATCTTTTCAGGATCTGTGGTTATTCCTTCTTCTGAAATAACGTGGCCCAAGAACTTTACAGATCTTTGAAACAAATGACATTTCTTGGCCTTTAGTCTCAATCCAGCAGAGAGAAGTCGGTCAAACACTCTCCCTAAGTTTACCATCATTTCATCGAATGTTGTGCCCATTATGATGATATCATCCAGGTAGACTAGGCATCATTGCAATCCAGCCAATACCGTTTCCATAAGTCTTTCAAACGTGGCAGGTGCACAACAGAGTCCGAACGGCATTACTCTGAATTGAAACAGACCTCTCCGAGTGGCAAACGCTGTTTTAGTTTTGTCTGCAGGGTCAAGTTCTACCTGCCAGTACCCAGAAAACATATCCAAGGTAGAGAACCAACTGTATCCGGACAATTGCTCCAAGGATTCGTCAATCCTGGGCAAAGGATATGCGTCTTTGACTGTGCTAGCATTACGACGCCTCTAATCTACACAGAACCGATAGGAATTGTCTTTCTTTTTCACTAGCACAATTGGCGAGGCCCATGGGCTTATTGAAGGTTCTATGATATTGTATTCCAGCATTTCGTCAATATTCCTTTCAATTTCCTCTGACAGATGGGCCGGAGCACGACGAACTGGTTGTTTGATGGGTCTCGCATCCCCAGTATCAATTTTATGCTTCACAATGTTGGTTTTCCCAACATCATTTTTACTTTTGGCAAACAACGATGTGTACTGCAACAGAAAAGCTTTCACTTCCTTGGCTTGTTTATTTGAAAGGTGTTTTATAGAGTCTTGATACAACTGTTCATTGTCATGCCGCTCTGCTAAATTACACGAGTCACTTCAGCTCACCGCGTCTGTTTCTTGAATGATCATATCAAAACGCTTGATCATATCCAACCCCAAAATACCCTCAACCTGAAGATCGGCTACCAAAGCTAACGTCTTTACAAGATGGTTCCCTATTTCCACCTCAACGTTGACTTTCCCTTCCAGTGCCAATTCTTCACCATCAGCAGTAAACACTTTCATGCCAGGTTCCTGAACCTGTACTTCACAATGTTCTCCTACGGCTTTCATTGATACTGACGACAACATGGTGACAGTAGCCCCTGTGTCCACTAACATTTTCACTTTAACACCATTAATCATGGCATATATGAACATTCCCGCTTCATTTGAGCATGAACCAAGTCTTCCAGTCAGATCACCATTTGACCCCTTATGTTCATACTTTTTCACAGTATCCCGCTCTTCTGAAGTTTTATTACCTTGTGTACTCTTGACCTTCTCTGAACAGTTCTTTTTATAATGCCCTCTCTTATGGCACCCGTAACATTTTACTGCATCCATTGTTTTACCTGGTCTAGGTGAATATTTGAAAGGCTTTCGATCAGACTGGCCTTCGCCCTTTCTGAGCTGTTGTATTTCCTTGTTCATATCTGCCACATTCTTTTCTATTGATGCCATCCAGTCCTTCAACTCTATCTTGAAAGATTTCTCACCAGCTGTTGTATCAGTCATCAACTGGTGTTGGCAGGCCCGATAACCTCGTTTGTCTTCTGCTCTAAGGTAAGCCTCCAATTCTATGGCGTGCTTTATGGCATCATTTAAATCCCTTGGACGAGCTTGTTTAATTCTTATCCTCATGTCCGAGTCAGGCAAAGCATCCAGGAATTGTTCCATGGCCAGGGTTTCCCGCACTTCAGATGGGGCTTTTGGATAGGCAAGATTGGCCAGTCGTCTAACAGCTTGTCCTAGTTCTGGGATGGTCTCTGTTGCTCTTTTCCGCCATTCCCTCAGTTGAACTCTATACAACTCTGTTTGGTTTGGCGGGGCAAATCGTTCTTCTAATGCCTGAACCAGATAGTAATAATCGGTGTTTTCACCTGGCAAATTTCCAAGGACCGCTTGAGCTTGACCACGAAGAGTACTGCGAGAAATAAACCTTTCTCCTCTTCTGTCCACTCATTAAGTTTGCCAACGGTATTAAAATGGGTCTTATAGTCCAACCATGAACCACTTCCATCATAGGTTGCCGCTTTGACCTCCCGTCTATTAAACCTCCGAGTCTCCGTCTCTTTTCCTTGGACAGTTGGTCTGCGATAACGCCTCTCAGTGACATTGCCATTATTCACCACAGGTCCAATGCCGTACCTATTTGTTTCAACCATGGTATCCATTTCCTCATTAAACCTTACTTTGGGACGAGTATGGTCAAATTGTCTATCGGGTCTAACATCAGGAAAATGGTCAGCCAAAGGGCTCTTGGGAATAATCGAATAAGGTAGACCGCTGGCAATTCCCGAGTCATAGTTATTACGAATCTCCATTTCGCGAAGCCTTGGAGTTGAATGCATGACATTTCCTTGCTGTCGGATACTTGTTTCTAGCTCTCTTATTTCCTCATGTAGAGCCGTCAATTCTCGTTCCAAGTCAGCAGTTGCCATTATTCACAACAAGAGGCCAATTGGCCTTAACGGTCACCTGAGTAGCATATATCCAATACACAAACTTGTCATGGAGTCTCGTATATGCATCTAATTAATTAGGTTTCATGCTGGAGTAGAAAAATTATAAATTTGTAATAAAAACCACATTTAATTAAAAAAGAACTGTGAAACCTATAATTTTGGTGAACAAATAAAAGATCTGGTCTACAAAATAATGAATTCAGTTTTCCTTTCAGGTGTGTGGGAGAAGATACTTTTTTAACGTTATATGCATTAACATCTATAAATCCATTTTGGCCCTGCTCTAGAGTCAAAACCCATACCCCAGGGGACATAAAAATCAAAATTTCAGTAGAGGACTTCCTGGTAAACATAATCATTAGTCGGTTTTTTTATACAGCTGTGTGAGAATAGAGAAGAAGATTTTTAAACATTATATGCATTAACTCTTCATTGCCATATTGCCCCCCCCCCCCCTTCATGTCCTGAACCCATGACCCAGGGGCCATGAATTTCACAATTAGGTAAAGGAGATTGTGGATATCATAACCATGTATTCAGTTTTTTGCCCACATGTGTGGAAGTAGAGAGGAAGATTTTTTAAGATTTAAATCATTTTTACTATATGGCCATATTGGCCCTGCCCTAGAGCATGAACATCTAACAAAGGGGTCATGAATTTCACAATTTCAGTAGAGAGCCTCATGGACATCATAAGCATGCATTTAGTTTTTAACAAATATATATGGGAGTAGAGAAGAAGATTTTCTAAGATTTAATACATTTTTACTATTTGGCCATATCGGCCCCACCCTAGAGCCTGAACCCCTGACCAAGGGGTCATGAATTTCACAATTCAGGTAGAGGGCTTCATGGACATCATAATCATGCATTTAGTATTTAGCAAATATATATGGGAGTAGAGAAGATTTTCTAAGATTTAATACATTTTTACAATATGGCCATATTGGCCCCACCCTAGAGCCTGAACCCCTGATCCAGGGGTCATGAATTTCACAATTTAGGTTGAGGGCTTCATGGATATCATTATCATGCATTTAGTTTTTAACAAATATATATGATAGTAGAGAAGAAGATTTTCTAAGATTTAATACATGTTTACTATTTGGCCATATTGGCCCCACCCTAGAGCCTGAACCCCTGACTCAGGGGTCAAGAATTTCACAAATTTAGTAGAGAGCCTCATGGACATCATAATCATGCATTTAGTTTTTAACAAATATATATGGTAGTAGAGAAGAAGATTTTCTAAGATTTAATACATTTTTACTATATGGCCATATTGGCCCCACCCTAGAGCCAGAACCCCTGACCCAGGGGCCATAAATTTCACAATTTTGGTAGAGGGCCTCATTGACATCATAACCATGCATTCAGTTTTTTCCTCACATATGTGGAAGTAGAGAAGAAGATTTTTGAAAATTTGGCTTTTTCTGCATATTTGGCCCCACCCGTGGCACCCCAGGGGTGGAAGAGCCATTAATTTCACAATTTAGATTCTTCTTACCATGGAGATGCTTCACACCAAAAATGGTAATGATTGGCCTGGTAGTTTTCAAGAAGAAGTTAAAAATTTAAAATTGTTAACGCACGACGCACGACGACGGACGAAGACCAATTGCAATAGGTCACCTGAGTGACTCAGGTGACCTAATAAAATATAAACACACAAAACCTTTATTAAAGTACCAGAAAATATCAGAACAACAACAATTAATTTCCCTGATCTGCAGAATCCCACCGCTGCCACCAAAAATTATGTAACGTGTGTCCAGCCGAGCGGTTGCTTTTATTTATTTGGACACGTACCCGGTTACACCCGGGATTCAGCAGAGCATTTTATTATAAATTGGCCTGTTGTCCTTCAGGCTAAAAACGAATTGAATCAATATATTTACGTTTATTACTTTAATAAATTTACTTAATCAAGATATTTACGACGAATGGCACTTAATCAAATATTGATTTCACAGGGATTTACCTAAGCCCAAATCAACCACAAGTTTCCCCTTGTTATACTTAACCAATGTCCCCGACCACTAGCCCAGGCTACCAAACTACCCCTTTACCAATGCCCCCAGACAATTGGCATAACCAAGGGTTCAGGCTACTGACCTGAGGTCTCTAACCAGTTGATTTCCCCAGCTCCCTTTGACACTGGTGTACAGGCTTATTCAGCCTTTATTGCCAAGTGTCAAAGCTACGGTGGTTTATCAACTGGCGCAACCTATACTATAAGGCTTATTCAGCCTTTTTGTAGCCTTTTATCTAATAAGACCTATTCCGCCCTATTATGTAGCCTTTACTTACTCTATGCTCCTAGAGATCTTCTCAGTCTGGCTGCAGTGATCACACTCTCTGATTCTGCCGACTACCGCTGTTTATATAGCCTCGGCACATTCCATCTTAACTTCCAAAGGGGAACAGACTATTAACATGGAAATACCCTGTACTACCCTATTTTCTTTAATTGGTATGACCTGATTCCGTCAGTGATATTAAACTTTTTTTAAACTGAATAAACTCGAGAAAATGCCGAGCATCTCAACAAAACATATTGCATTATTCTACCATTACGCAAAAGATGATACCGAATTACCAATAGCCTGAATGAATTGCATTTTAGTTCTTTCTTAATGCATCAGATATTGCTTAATTTGCGCAGGTAAACAGTAAACTGTTTGATTTACCGAAGTCTATGTTTGATTTGATACGTAAAAATCAGGAAATACAAGCGACAGTTCCCAGGTTAACGCAAAGCATAAATGAAACGAAACGTAAATCACAACAAGCTAAAACCACCGTCATATGTGAAAACAGTCAACGTATTGAAATATTTAGCCTCAATTTACTTCACAAAATCGGCACCAATGTATTTTGCATGTTTCAAAGATTCCCTTCGTACACGAACTGTTGCACAACAAACAAATTCATCATTGTCAGATCGACCCGTTTATCATATAGTGTCATGGCTGCTTTAAACAAAGAACCTCGTTTTAGAATTATAAAATACAAGTCTTGGTTAAATGGGTAAGCAAACCTGGGCCGGGGCAAAATAAAAGCCAGTGCAGATCGGCAATCGTCAATTCCAATTACGCATTATTTTGCAGCAATATTTACAGCGAATACAAATATACTGGTCAGTAAATATCTTGAAATTTTAATGAGATTGGCAGATTAATAATTGTCAATCTTTTGTTTTGCCCTGGCCCGGTCATGCCTACCCATTTTACCAAGACTCATGGATGCTATAAATTGCTTGAAACACGCCTTTTCTTTCTTATTATTTTCGTAATAACTCAGATTTGAAACAGAATTCGCCGATAAATTTTGCAATTTATATATTCCTTCCCATAAGGATTATTCATGCTAAATTACGTTGAATTTGCCTCCGTAGTTCTTAAGAAGAAGATTTTTTAAAATGCACCCCCTTTTTTTTAAAGTTTTGAGGTTATTCCGCTATTAATGAAAATTTTTCTTTCATTTCTGCAATTTATATTCATCTTTCCATAAGATTGCTTTGAGCCAAATTTGGTTGAATTTGGTTAAGTGGTTTTAGAGAAGAAGTTCAAAATGTGAAAAGTTTACAGACGGACGGACGGACAGACAGACGGACGACAGACAAAATGTGATCAGAATAGCTCACTTGAGCTTTCAGCTCAGGTGAGCTAAAAATGAGGGATTGATAATACATGCTCATTTTGAAATTTAATGCATTATTGATTTCTTTTGCTGTAGTCTGTCCCAAGTTATTGCTTCCATCACTTTTTGATGATTTTTAATAAAAAATACACATACCTGTGAAAGAAATACAATTGAAATCGATGAAAGGGAATATATCCAAGATGTCTTCATTGAACACTTATCCTTTTTCACTCATAAAATTTCACAGGAACGAAAACAATTTTCTTACGGAGATTTGTAATGGGAAATGTTTACATCTTTTCTCCATTCGGAATACACTCTATTTTTAACATTATCATCCGGGCTTATTAATGGCTGATGCAATGCAAAATCTCCGTAGACTTTCAATTTTGGGATGTGTATTGAAACCTGAAGCGGTAGAGGGGATGTTTCAAAACAGATAATCTGGACATTTTTCATATTAGTGGATGAATGTAGTTTGACCACAAAGGTATTTACT
This sequence comes from Magallana gigas, assembly GCF_963853765.1. Taxonomy (NCBI): domain Eukaryota; kingdom Metazoa; phylum Mollusca; class Bivalvia; order Ostreida; family Ostreidae; genus Magallana; species Magallana gigas. Next base: position 2,965,795 of record NC_088857.1, read on the forward strand.
ATTATTAAAATATCAAGCAAAAAGTGGTGGAAGCAAAAACTCGGGACAGAGTATAGACAGAGATATTTAGAAAATGACTTTGCTCTGTGACGATTTGCCACGATTAGAAGCATATGAGAGAGAGAGAGAGAGAGAGAGAGAGAGATCTGAGGCTCATGGAGTAAAAATTATTACATACATTTGTCTACTGTAAAAAAATTTTACAATGTAGATGTGACATGCATGTACATTTTACCTAAAATGAATCACTACATACACGTGAAAATACACTCGACAGATAATATTCCGAGATTCCTCTGACTTAAACGCCCGCTTTCATATTGTGACGCATGTCAAAAGCGGAGGTTAGAGTCAGAGGAATCTCGGATTAGATTGAATAGTGCATATACTTTGAAAAGAAAAAGTCAACACGACATATCCTGTATTGGAACATACCTTTATAATCTGTCATACGTTAGTTGAGCTGAATTTTCCTCTATCGACGTCTTTCAGGCCATGCTTCTTTTTAAAATACTGACACACCGCTATCAGCTGTTGTTTGCAGTCAAGGTGGCAGGGGATAGTTTTTTTGGTCGAGGAAATGTGAGGCAGATAGTGCTCATATATGAGATCTAATTTTTCAGTGGGTTTTTAAATTTGCTAAAATTGGTTTGCATGCAGGGGACACATGGTCCCGACTCTTGAGAATTTTTAAACATTTCAGAATAAAACAAGTACAACTTACATATAGCACTATAAAGAATAGCCAGGGACGGTCTCAAAATTTTCTGGAAAATGGCCCTTTTTTCACATTTTCACGGGTCCAGAACCACGCTCCAGTCCCGAGCAACTGCCATAAACTACCATAGGATTGGTAGCTTAACATATACCCATGCAAATAATCACCAATTGATGGGGGGTCAATCACCTTCTTTTCGCGTGACATTTCGTGTTCTGAACCCACCTTATTTTTCAAGCAAAAAACCGAAAGTGAAAATTTTGGCCACAGTTTCGCATTTTCATTCCATATCTGATGAAAAGTGCTACCAGTATTAAAGTGTCATATATCAATGAAATTGGCATGAGCTTCTCTATTCACAAAATGAATGCAATAAATATTCTACCAATTTATACCCCTCAAATAACCAGCCAAACCCCAGGTTCTCCCTTTATTTCAAAATTTTGACCGGGTCTCCTTCGAAACTATCCCCTGCCACCTTAAATTTAACTTTTAGAGTTTGTTTCTCTCTAACCAAAACACTTTAAAATCAGAAAGTCCATGCAATTCTGAGTAAAACTTTTCAAATTTGGTCTGATTTCATTGAAAGATAAAAAAGTTATGGCTGTTTAAGTATTACCCCCTTTCCCGGCTGAATCACCTTAACCTGTTTCTGTAAGGTTTTCAAGATATATCATGACCTCTTTCGATCCAAAAGACATTTTTTCTTTTAAATCAGTTATAACAAGAAACCTTTAACCAAATCTGATGTAAAAACATTGAAATATTCACATTTAGTAACAACATATTGGAGAATTCAACTCATATGTATCACCTATCCCCCTGCAAATGGGAATAAGAAAAAAACACACTATTACTCCTTGCAATCAACCTTTTTGTTTCTAAATGGTATTAACAGGTTTAAAAACTCTATTGGAACATAAAAGGGGCTTATTTGGAACACAAAACCTTCACTTTCATCTCTTCATAAGGGACAGGTACCTAGAAAATGGCAATCAGGCATCTTACCCGAGGATTTCCCAAATATGCTGAACGGATGATGATGAAACCTAATTTCTCTGTTTATTCTTTAACCAATAGTAAAAGATCTCGATTTATTGATTAAAAAGATAGAAATACATGTTTTACATACAAAGTAATACCAAATTTGAACATCATGACCACACCCCCATCATGAGGTGGGAATACATGCAAATGACAAATGGTTAAAAAATGCACACAAATTCAATTTTTCTTGATATATTTTCAATTAAGAAGAAACCAGACATATGTGTTTTATTTTAAATGGGAGCAATTTTATGTACCTATGAGATTTTATCAAGAGAAATGTGAAATAAAGGCTATATTTTTATTTTCGGTGAAAAAAATTGAAGGGTGGGGGTGCTTTTTTGACAATCGAACATTTTAAAATTGTTTATATTGACTTAAAATGCAGATTAACTATTTAGAATTACATGTTATTGTAACAATTGCCACTTTACCTGGAAAGAAGAGTGAAGATAGAAATAAATTCGTTTATTTGGTTGGGTACCAGATACTGACTTCTAATGTAAACAGTACTTACATAAGAGTAACTACGGTAATTCACAACTCAACATTTAAGTATCCTGTGGCTTATAAGGGTAAATACGGTAATTTCCCAAAAATCATTTCTACAGCATTTTAGGTATGTAACAATCTCATGAACATGAATGAATATATAAAGAATGTTATTCTCTATTTGACAGATAAGTAATAAGTCTAAATTCCAGTTGAAAATGATAAAAACACCAAAAATACCAATGGCGGGAACATGCGCCGCACATGTGCTTGGCCAAACCCAGTAACACCCCAATTAAACAATATTATTGTGTGATACCACAAAAGATGAATATAAACATTATACGCTGGATCTTAGGTATACTTCTGCAACATTACAAATACATTACAAGTCTCAAAATATGTAATAATTACCTGGAAAGAAGAGTGAAGATAGAAATAAATTCGTTTATTTGGTTGGGTACCAGATACTGACTTCTAATGTAAAAGAGTTCCAATAACAGAGGACCAGTCAAAGCGTAACCATAAATTGGAGTTACCTCTCTTTGCTTGTACCTAAAAAATGGTACCCCCCTTATCCTATGCTAACACTCTCCCCCTGAACGACAAATGTCGACCCGACATTTTACAAAAACAAAAAAAATACAACTTGACTAGATAAGAAAACCCAGGATGTCAATACCAATGTATGACATTAAAGTAAGTATACATGATTAAACCTAATGGTTTCGAACAACATTGATAACCACTTGACCGTACTCGACTATATGTTTGTCTATACTATAAGTATGGTTATGATCCAAAAACCTACATATATTTCAAAATGAAGCAACAATTTTCACACACAGCTGGCCAAGCATTAGTGTTCCTTAACAAAATGTTAAGTAGTAGATACTAGGATTTTCATACAGTGGTTCCAACGTTTAAAAAAAATGACTAGCATTTGACTACAGTCATACCACACATTTATCCAACTTGTCAAACAACCATACATTTACATATAAACTACTGGTGCACATGATACCTTACTGTAACCATGACTGAACTTAGTGGCATAACTGGCTATATATATATATATACATGTGTTGTAACTTTACATGTGTAAGAACATGAACACCATCACAAGTGTCTGTAAGGAGAGTACATTAGCAACATATGTATTATAAACATCAATGCATTCTAAAGAAAAGTCCTTAGTCACAATTTACACAAACACTGGGTCAAGCGACACTAGGCGTAGATATGCATTGACACTGTTCTGTACTGCACGGAATGTTGGTTGACCTGGCTTGTCGTAGGTTAGGAGTCTTGGAGGCCGGATGGTACGAGTAGGGCGAGCTGTAGGGGTGTCCTCATCTTCTTCTGAATCATCATCCTCTGAAATGGAGACGAACTCTTCACTGGAAGGTCCTTGTGAATTTCCAGTCAATACGGACGTCTGTGAGGAATCCTCTGTAACATCTGCGGGTGCCTCCTGCTGTGTGTTTGGTACAAACTCTTTGGCTCTAGGATCAAGCCTTGGGTCACTGCTTGTGGTTTCAGATTGATACCCCCAGCACACTTCTTCTGTATCTGAGGAGTCACTGGACAACTCTTTCTTAAACTGTTGTGTTGCCCTCCGTTTAGGTTTAGACTTTGGTTTTGGTTGTTGCTTTGCAGGTACAGGTAGGTCATTACACGGTAGTAGAAGGTTACGGTGAAGTCGACGTAGCCGTCCTCCGTTTCCCTCCGTTTTGACTTCATAGACTGGCGAATCTCCTAGTCGTCGCACAACTATGTGAACTTCAGGTTCCCAATATGATCTCAGCTTCCCTGGACCACCACGTTCCAGCAGATTCCTCACGAGGACACGGTCCCCCTTAACTAAGGCAGCACTTTGGAGCTTCCGGTCATATCGGTCCTTTGCACGATTTCCAGCCTTTCCTGCTGATTTAGCTGCTATTCGATAAGCTTCTTCTAAACCCTTTTTCCACTCAGTAACATAGTCGCACTTCTTTCCTGACATCTGATTGTCAAGTCCGAAGATAAGGTCTATTGGTAATCTTGGATGACGACCAAAGATGAGGTAGAAAGGTGAGTATCCTGTGCTAGTGTTTCTTGTACAGTTGTAAGCATGAGTCATCTTGCTGAGATGTTTCTTCCAATTCCGCTTGTGATCTTTGGGTAGGGTTCTCAACATCCCAAGAAGTGTACGGTTCATCCTCTCCGTTTGGCCATTCCCCTGTGGATGGTATGGGGTGGTTCGAGAATGTTTAACACCTGTTAGTGCCTGCAGTCTCGAGAAGAAGCTATTCTCGAATTCCCGTCCTTGATCATGATGCAATTTATCAGGAAATCCGAACCACATAAAGAAATCGTTGAACATTTTCTCTGCGGCAGTGCGCCCAGATTTATTTTTGGTGGGGTAGGCAGCGGCAAACCGTGTGAAATGGTCAACCACGACCAGGATATACTCGTAACCACCACTGCACGGTTCTAAATGCAAAAAGTCAATCGACACCATCTCAAAAGGGTAAGTTGTTACTATGGGGTAAAGGGGTGCAACAGGCTTAATGTTTGGCCGTCTATCCTTGATACATGGACACTTCTTCTGAATAAATTCCCCGATGTCCCATGCCATCCTCGGCCAATAAAATCTCTCTTGAGCCAGTGCCAGAACTCGGTCAGACCCTAAATGTCCCATCTTGGCATGCAGTTCATTATAAACATAATCTCTGAGTTCAGTGGTAGAACAATTTGATATCTGGTCTCACCGGTCGACAGCTTCACAAGGCGTTTAAGTATCCCCTGCTCGTCTACCAAGAGCTTTTTCCAGCTACGTAAAAGTTGTCTAACTTGCAGAGGGTAAAGTTTCTTTTCCTTGGCACTGGGTTGGTTCCCCTTCTTCACCAGCTTGATTACCAATGATATAGTTTCATCCTCCTCCTGCGCTGTCCGCAGAGCTTCACAGCTGACCTTGTCCCCCTCCGGTACATTCGTAACACTTTCAACAGAATCTGGTGTGGGACAAACTGGTGAAACAAATCCTTGCAGTTTATTACCGGTGCGAGCCTCCACCATTCTGACGGTAGCCTCTACCTCGTCCTTCGTTGATTCCATAGTGCACTCTGTCTGGAGAGTTGCAAAATCTAATGACATACGGCTCAGACCATCAGCATCTCTATTCTTAGGCCCTGGCTTATACTTCACAGAAAAATTGAAGTCTGCCAATTCACTTATCCACCGAAGTCGAGTGGCATCTAGTCTAGGCGTAGTAAGGACATAACATAAAGGGTTGTTGTCGCTGTATACCGTAAAGTGTGGTGCATAATACAAGTTGTCTCGGAAACGATCGGCTATCGCCCACTTCATGGCTAGAAACTCCAACTTCCCTGAGTGCATGTGGTAGTTCTTCTCTGCCGGTGAAAGCGTTCTGGACGCATATGCAACCACTCGTGGTACCCCTAAATCATCCCTCTGGTAAAGTATGGCTCCCAGTCCTTCCCCGGATGCATCCACATGCAGATCAAATGGTTTATCAAAAAGTGGATAAGCCATGACTGGTGGATTCGTGAGGGCATCTACAAGGTCACTCAACACATCCTGGTGGGCCTTAGTCCAATTTATCCTTACTTGAGAAGATATTTGCCCATTCTTCTTAACTTTAGCCTGTGTCTTGTTCTTTGGATGCTTCACCAAGTCATACAAAATTCGTGCACGGCGTGCAAAATCTGGGATATACTTTCTGTAGAACCCTAAGAATCCAAGCAGTTTTCTTATTTCTCCAATTGAGGCAGGTCTCCTCTCCTTTAGTTCCAAGACTGCTCTTTTGTCTTCAGGATCCATCGTATACCCATTGCCCGTGGCCAAATGTCCCAAGTATCTCACTTCCTGTTTAAACAGGTGACATTTCGACGGCTTCAGTTTAACCCCCTTCTCCCGGAAACGTTGGAAAACCTGTTGTAAATGGGACAAATGATCCGTGACAGTTGCCGAGTAAACCAAGGTGTCGTCCAGATAAGGCAAGCAGAACCGATCCCTTATGCCTTCCAAACAGTCGTTCATAAAGGTTTGAAAAGCTGCTGGAGCTCCCGACAGACCGAACGGAATTCGCTCCCATTCATACAGCCCCCAAGGAGTTATGAAAGCTGTAAACTTCTTGCTGTCTTCCGACATCACCCCCTGATGGTAAGCCTTCCCTTGGTCAAGTAGAGAGAACCATTTGCTGCCCCCAAGGCTGTCAAGTGCATCCTGGATTTTTGGGAGGGGCCGACTATCAGCTACTGACTTTTGGTTAATCTTCCTGTAGTCCACACAGAGACGTAGACTACCGTCCTTCTTCCTCACACATACCAACGGACTGGCAAAGGCGGACTTCGACTTCCGGATGAACCCTTTTGACAATAGATTATGAATATAGTCTTTCACCTCACTATACAAAGCATTCGGAATAGATCGGTAGGTTTGTCGCACTGGGGTAGGGTCTTGCATACTTATGTCCATCCTCAAATCTGGTGCAAATCCGATGTCAGCCTCATCACGTGAAAATATATCGGAATACTCAAAAAGCAGCTGCTTCACTTTTTGCTGATCTTCAGTATTTAACTTGTCTGTGGGTAAAAGTACAGGTGGATCCCACTTCCCATTGTTTGTACTTTGTTTGTCCATGGTCTCCGCACTCAACATATTGACAGAATTTACGTTCACAGATGAAGACACCGCTTCTAGAGTGCACAAGTAAGTATTTTTCTTTAAAATCACAACAGAGTTTGTCTGGTTCTTTACTGGGACGCTAACAAAAATCATTGACCGATTATGATTGCCATTCACAGTAAGTAATGTTTCACTCATCACCAATCCACTGTCCTCTGAAACTGAAGGGGTGAACAATCCCTTCCACTGACCTCCGTGGTTCCTCTTGATTCTCACATAGGCACGTATAATCTGGGAACTTTTTGGCGGTATTTCCTGTGCTGATGACTTGCTGTATACATCATGTTCTGTCTTCGTCTCTCGTAGCATCTGTGTTATTAGGTTGACTGTCCTAGGACTCACCTCCAGCAGTGCCTCTGTCAGGGCCTGGTTTACACCTTCATTTGAACTGACGTAATGACAGATAACATTATAGCCAATGATTGGTCGGACTAAAGCTGTAGAGCTGGACACAAGGAATGGAACTCTTAGGGAAGTAGAACTATGACCTAACTGGAACTCCAGGTCCGTCCATCCTTCAAAGGGAATCTCATTGTTGCTAGCCGAGGTGAGTATCAAGTCACTGGACACTAAATCACTAACAGGGCGCACATTGGAGTCTGGACACCGAGTCCGGAGGAATTGACTAGACACAATGGAAACTTGTGCCCCGGTGTCCCACAAGGCTTGTACAGGTACTTTGTCTAAGTAACAAGTCACAATACATTTACTACCGATCAGATTAATTAGTTTTGATTTCACATGAGGATAAATAGTTTCTATTGCACTTTCTGGTCTCGCAAAGTCAGAGTGAGAAATACTCGAAACACACTGGGAGCTTTCTAACTTCGGAGTCACTGTCTGCTCCCTCGGCGTGACCCCCTCCCGTTTCCCGACCTCCTCCTTTGCTTGCAGCCTGCTTTGTAGTGGTCTTCACTCCCACAGACCCAGCAATGGGTGCAGGAGAACCCAGTGTTGGACTGACGACATGCCTCACAACCCATCTGAAATCTGTCATCTGTTTCTGAGGAACTCTTGGATGCTCTCGGACTCTGCCTCTTGATCTCTGCAATCTCCGCACGTAGCTCCTGAAGTTCTGCCCAAAGAATGCCCTCTTTCACATCTGACTTCTGCTTTGATTCTTTCTTGGGTGAATTTGGGACTGCCTCTGTAACTGCGTTCACCTTGGCTTTAACTAATCGCCCCTTCCTCTCTTTCTCCCTGGCCACAATGGTACTGAACTGTTGGATTAATTCGTCGTCTTCAACCTTGGAGTCCAGGATGGGTTTTACTTCCCGCCGAAGTGTTTCGTCATGCAGCCCCAAATACAAGGTATGCTGGAACACAGGTACCACTAATTTTTCATCATACTGCGCATCTGCACCCTCCTCCTTAGAAATGAACAGTACTTTCTGCTTCAGGCTTAACAGCTTCAGCAGGAAGTCTTGCGGTTCATCCCTGCCCTGTGTTGAGTTAGTCAACTGCGTATAAAGTTCTGTGGCGGACTTCTCCTCATAGTGGGACCTAAGGATCTTTCTTAATGATGAAAGCGACAGGTTCTCACGCCCTTCGAGGTAGCTTCTTAAAGGTAAACTTGGAGAAATTGCTCTGGTGACCCCATCAATAATGTCTGCTTCACTGTAGGACTTGCGGAGCCCTGCTTCGATCTGTCTCACTAAACTTACAAACGAAAGTCTGGTTGGCCTGTCTGATATTTCACCACTAATCTTAAAGTCCTTGGTACATATTGTTGGGTGCTTGTGTTTGGGCTCTACTGTTGGTGTGGCTCCTGATTTTGTATCGGCAGTCTGTGTCTTTTCTGGAATATTCTCTGCCTTAATCTTCCTAGGTGTCAAAGAGTCATTTAACAACAGCAACACGGTGAAATTTCCATCGGTGGTCTGTTCGGCCTCATCTAACCACGCCAGTATGGCCTTGACTGCCCCCATTTTGTCTAGCTTCTCTGGTTCGCGAACAACTTTGTTGTCTTTCAGAATTCCTTGCAGGGTTTCTGTAGATGCCTGGTACAACTTGGCCAGGACCTCAAACTCCATCTCCTGCTTCTCTCCCATGGCTATGGATATATTATCCCGGACGAGCCCCCAAATGTAACAATTGCCACTTTACCTGGAAAGAAGAGTGAAGATAGAAATAAATTCGTTTATTTGGTTGGGTACCAGATACTGACTTCTAATGTAAACAGTACTTACATAAGAGTAACTACGGTAATTCACAACTCAACATTTAAGTATCCTGTGGCTTATAAGGGTAAATACGGTAATTTCCCAAAAATCATTTCTACAGCATTTTAGGTATGTAACAATCTCATGAACATGAATGAATATATAAAGAATGTTATTCTCTATTTGACAGATAAGTAATAAGTCTAAATTCCAGTTGAAAATGATAAAAACACCAAAAATACCAATGGCGGGAACATGCGCCGCACATGTGCTTGGCCAAACCCAGTAACACCCCAATTAAACAATATTATTGTGTGATACCACAAAAGATGAATATAAACATTATACGCTGGATCTTAGGTATACTTCTGCAACATTACAAATACATTACAGGTCTCAAAATATGTAATAATTACCTGGAAAGAAGAGTGAAGATAGAAATAAATTCGTTTATTTGGTTGGGTACCAGATACTGACTTCTAATGTAAAAGAGTTCCAATAACAGAGGACCAGTCAAAGCGTAACCATAAATTGGAGTTACCTCTCTTTGCTTGTACCTAAAAAATGGTACCCCCCTTATCCTATGCTAACATTATTACATGTAATATACATGTAGCACATGTTAAATATATATTTAGCCATAAAATCTACTTTTTGTCTGTTTTAGCTTAAGAAAGAACAATATTTAGCGATTTCTTATCAAAACTAAGGGTTTAAAACTTCATAAAACTGCATGGCTATCAATTAATTTTAAGAAAATTTAAAGAAAATGGTACAATATTATTCAGTTCATCCAAATTCAACCCTGCAACTTATACCAATAAGAATAATACGCCTATAAAGGGTTTTAAAATAAGGACAAACCCAAAACGCTAAAAAGTTGCACTTTTTCTTAGGACCACCCCCTGTTACATTTTGGCCCCTAAATCTCATCACAGGGTTGATCAATCATAAAAATTCAGCCAGTTTCCCATTTTACACACATTGAACATCTTTTCTGTTCCCATATTGTTTAATTCCAAGCCTAGTAAAAATTTGACATTTTCTTGAAGGTGGCAGGGGATAGTTTTTTTGGTCGAGGAAATGTGAGGCAGATAGTGCTCATATATGAGATCTAATTTTTCAGTGGGTTTTTAAATTTGCTAAAATTGGTTTGCATGCAGGACACATGGTCCCGACTCTTGAGAATTTTTAAACATTTCAGAATAAAACAAGTACAACTTACATATAGCACTTAAAAGAATAGCCAGGGACGGTCTCTAAATTTTCTGAAAAATGGCCCTTTTTTCACATTTTCACGGGTCCAGAACCACGCTCCAGTCCCGAGCAACTGCCATAAACTACCATAGGATTGGTAGCTTAATGTATACCCATGCAAACAATCACCAATTGATGGGGGGTCAATCACCTTCTTTTCGCGTGACATTTCGTGTTCTGAACCCTACTTTTCAAGCACAAAACCGAAAGTGAAAATTTTGGCCATAGTTTCGCATTTTCATTCCATATCTGATGAAAAGTGCTACCAGTATTAAAGTATCATATATCAATGACATTGGCATGAGCTCCTCTATCCACAAAATGAATGCAATAAATATTCTACCAATCTATATCCCTCAAATAACCAGCCAAACCCCAGGTTCTCCCTTTATTTCAAAATTTTGACCGGGTCTTTCCTTCGAAACTATCCCCTGCCACCCAAAACATGGCGAGTTGACATGGTGAATCGTACGATAATTATTTCGATTAAAAATAAGTTTGTGTTTTAATATGTAGAGCACAGATTAACATGCATTACATTAATGCATTTATTTTAAAGTAAATAATCACAATAAATATATATTCATATTTTAAAATCTTTATGAACTATAGTATTTTTACACTTATATTACAATAAAATGGGTTGCCCCAAACTTACCGATTCATTTGCACTCTTTGTAGGTGTCGTAGAACTTGCTTCCGTCTAGCCTTTCGTCAAAGTGATCCAGTTAAATCAGAATGAGTCGACAAACACAAATAACCTTTGAAGGGACTCGGCCCACCCTCATTAGTGGCAGTGGGCCGGCTCCGTCCACACCAACTACTGGGACTACCAACAATCACAACACCAGGGGGCGCATAACGCCCATCCCAATCACTACTGGGATCAACCCTCACTTTCACAGGTTCACAAGATGGGCAGATGGGGCCATACAAGACATGATGGCCTCCGCCTAATAGAAAACGTCAAAAACCCGTGAGGGAAACTGGGTATGGGGGGATATTGGATTGGGCGAATCTACCACTCCTCCAATATCAGGATATGGATCCGGCGGGCTCCAGCATACCCACGAGGGTAGTCGACAGCTAGGTACCCTCCCGTCGCAGTCCCAGGTGGCGGGCGAGGGAACTCTACTCCCTCCGCCCTACCTGCAGCCCAGGGGTCCCAGGGCTCCAACCGCCTCTTCCTCGTGCGGAGTCGGGACTTGTTCATCTTCCTCAGGCTCCTCCAGGCTGAGGCTCTCTGGCGGGGTCTAGGCTACATCGTCCTCTTCCGGATTCATGGGTTCTTCCAGACAGATGCTCCCTAGAACTGGGGAATCGGGAGCATCCCAATCTTCAGGGCAGGGAGCCGGGGCTGGAGGCAGCAAGAGCCCGAACATCGCATACTGCAAAAAGGGATGTCCGCCAACTATCTCCTGGGCCCACAGCTTGCGGTAATCCCTCCTCAGGTCAGGGCCCAACCGGGAGACTAGGTGCGCCTGCACCCTCCAATGTAGCAGGAGGGCTGGGTGCAGACGGCCGAACAAGGCGAATCGGCGGGGTGGATCCTCTCCCACAAATTGGCACAGCGCATTCATGGCCAGGGTCAGATCTGGAGGTACACCGGTGGTGGGCTCCTGGAAGACTTCGCATGTGGGTACGTCCCTCGACAGGTCCTCGAGTGTGGCTCCCTCTCCCAGCAGGTGGTGAGCCAACCACAGGAGCACTCTGTACCGGAGGCTGGCCCCCGCCTCGGGGGGCACAGACCTCCGGAACACGGGATGGAGGTGCTTCACAGTAACGTGGTTCCTCATTGTACGGGTCTGTACAAGGCACCCAAGGAATGGACAGGTGGAACTTGGCCTTCGCGAGCCTCTCCGCCCCTGGGGATTCCCCGCGGCCCCCGGGAATGGGTTGGCCTGCGGGGCTCCTTCCTCTTCGTAATCATCATTGTTTCTGAAAAACAAACAGAGCCTATTAATTACCATTCCCCCCATACAAGACGGACATATGAACTGATCCATGTTGGTGACATCCTCTGACGAGATGCCCACACACAGACCGTGGTACCAGCAATCGCACTGGTAACACTGGACCATGAGTTTTCCGTCATCAGGACGATGGCAGAGGCAATAAAGCTCAGTATCTGTAGACGTTTGTGGTGACTTTCGGTGGTATCGGAGGATGACTGGCTGGGCCTCGTGGGTCGGCCCCCTCCTCGGTAGGCTTCCTCAGGAGTCTTACTTAACTTCTGAGGACGTCCTCTGCGGCGAGCGGGTATAGGCTGTCATCACCCTCGACTGGGCCTTCGACTGCTATTTTTCACTGAGAACTCGAACCTTGCGCCTCGCAATCTTCATCAGATCGTATTGTGAACCCCCCCCCCCCCATGAACTTCTCCCGATACCTGGCCAGCCACAAGGGGATATCCCTGTCGTTGCACTTCTTAAGGCGGTCGTGGTTTGCCACAATCACAGCTGTCTTAGTTTTGACACGGTAAAGGTGAGGTGACAGCCTCTTGAGGATGATTCCTGGGCCCTTCCAGGATGGGCTCAACTTCCGGCACGTGCCCTTAACAGTCGCAGTGTCTTACATGTTTACCAAATCGCCCTCCTCAAAGGGGCGGGTGGCTGCCTTAAGGTTAAAATCCCACTTCATCCGCTCTTCCGAGGTGTTCAAGCGTCTACAGGCGGTCTCATGCGCAGACTGTATCCTATCCTCTAGATCTGTCACATAGGTATCCAGATTCAGATCCTCTAGATCTGTCACATAGGTATCCAGATTCAGCGGATTCTCTTGAAGGGGAGGCCTGTACATTAAACTGGCTGGTGTGTTAACTTCCCTGCCCAACATCAGTTTATTGGCAGTGAAACCAGAGTTACGGTTCACTGCAGAGCGCAGAGCCCCGGCTATCTGTGCAAGATGCTCGTCCCAACAATCCTGGGCCTTGTCAATGTAGCATGTGACAGCATCCATGAGAGTCCGATTATAATGTTCAACCTGTCCGTTAGCCGAGTTCACACACCGCCGTGAACAGCTTGCTCTCAAAATTACGCCCTTGATCCGTGAAGATCTGGAACGGGCACTTGAACCTAACGAAGAACTCGTTATCCGCTGTTGTAGCAGTAACCACGGCCGTCTGTGAAGGGAGGGGAACGCATTCCACCCATTTTGTGAACTGGTCGACCATCACCAAGACATACTCATTTCCCCTCTGAGCCCGTGGGAGTGGTCCTAGGAAGTCAAGGTGCACCCTCTCCATGGGTGCCCCAGCATGGTACTTGATCATCTCCGCCCTGGCATGGCGCTGGGGGTGCTTGTTTCTACTACAAGGGCCACAAGTGCTGACAAAGTTCTTGGCCTCTCTCATCATTCTGTACCAAAAGAAGTGCTCTCCAGCCTGGCTTCAGTTCGTTCAATTCCCTGGTGTCCAGCTGCTGGCACCTCGTGGCAAAGGCGCAGTACCTCTCGTCTCAGATCACGGGGAACACTCAAAACTCTTTTCTTCTCTCACCCTCCTTTATCTCTTTCCAGAGGACTTTGTCACTATCCAGATACAACAGATTCCTGTTGATGTAGTGGTGTTTCACTTCCGGGCTGGTCAGAAACAATTCGCCCTCATCCGGTCCCAGTTCTCCCTCCAACCAATCCAAGATCAAGCCTAACTCTGGGTCATTAGACTGGCAAAGACTCATTAGGGATGAGGCCTACCAGGGACGTCGGGCCTTCAAGGTCCGCAGGAGAAACTCCCACCACACAAGCAAACTGAGGGTACCTGCTGATCCGTATATGGGTCCTACAAGGTCCATCCGGGCTACTCTCGCCCTCAGAGTCAATCTCAGGATATGGAAACCGCCAGTTCTTCCCAGAAGTCCTCCGGATACATATCGTAGGCAGGGTTGGCAAAAAAGCGGGAAATACTCATATTTCCCTGGACGGTGGGAAATACTGGTAATTCCCGGGAAATACTGGTATTTCCCGGGAAATACTGGGAAATAAAGTACAACTACATATTGTAGTACTTCATACTTAATCAAATCTGTAGGGATGTAGACAATAGTACACCTTGTCAGCTATATGACATTTTACAATTTTCTTTGATTTTGATAAGTTTTGACTGGTAAGTAATGCATAATTATCCTCTTATGAATACTCAAAACATGGTTCATTCATACACCATTGTTATTATACCCCCCGCAAACGAAGTTTGGGGGGGTATATAGGAATCACCTTGTCCGTCCGTCCGTCTGTCCGTCCGTCCGTCTGTCCGTCTGTCTGTTCGATTCGTGTCCGGTCCATATCTTTCTTATGAAGAAACATTGGAAGTTCTTACTTCACACAAAGATTGCTTATGACCTTAGGATGTGTCATGACCTTGAACCAAGGTCATTCGGGCAAGGTCAAGGTCACTGGCAGAAAAAGTGCAAAATTCGTGTCCGGTCCATATCTTTCTTAAAGAGAAACATTAGAAGTTCTTACTTCACACAAAGAATGCTTATGACCTAAGGGTGTGTCATGACCTTGAAGCATGGTCATTCGGGCAAGGTCAAGGTCACCAACAGAAAAAGTGCAAAATTCGTGTCCGGTCCATATCTTTCTTATGGAGAAACATTGGAAGTTTTAACTTCACACAAAGATTGCTAATGACCTAAGGGTGTGTCATGACCTTAACCCAAGGTCATTCGGGCAAGGTCAAAGTCACTGACAGAAAAAATTGCAAAATTCGTGTCTGGTCCATATCTTTTTAATGGAGAAACATTGGAAGTTCTTACTTCACACAAAGATTGCTTATGACCTAAGGGTGTGTTATGACCTTGACCCAAGGTCATTTGGACAAGGTCAAGGTCAATGGCAGAAAAAAGTGCAAAATTCTTGTCCGGTCCATATCTTTCTTATGGAGAAACATTGGAAGTTCTCAGTTCACACAAAGATTGCTTATAAGCTAAGGGTTTGTCATGACCTTGACCCAAGGTCATTTGGGCAAGGTCAAGGTCACATGCAGAAAAGTATAAAACTCGTGTTCAGTCCATATCTTTCTAATGGACAAATATTGGAAGTTCTTAATTCACATCTAGAATGCTCATAACCTGAGAGTATGTCATGACCTTGACCAAAGGTCAATTGAGGAAGTTCAAGGTCATTATAAAAAAAAATCGGGCTCAGTATACCAATAATTCAAAATGTTTATGTTAAGTGGCTGCTTGACATGTGGAATTTCGTTTGATTCGAGTCATGTTTGTTAACATAAGGATGAAAATGTCCTCATGCATTAACAGTTAACTTGAACTAAAATGGAATCTAAAGAATAGAAATTGATTTGTGTACTCATATAAGCATTAACAGTTTTAAAAAATAGAGGAGTTGTTATTTATAGAAAATGGACGATGAAATAGATTCATCCATTATTTTCTATAATAGAAAAAATACATGAGTTATGATTTTTCTTAGCGGGGGGTATCAATTGTGAGCTTGCTCACAGTACCTCTAGTTTTAATTGTTTTAAGGCTTTAGTCAGGTATAGGTGCATCTGTACAGTTATAATAAACATAATTATATCAACAGTTCCATGTTCTGGTTTTATGGTAAATGTAAAAATGGGGCAAGAAAATTGTGAAAAATAAAGTGTTACTGTGTCACTCCCTCAGTATGCAACACACCTAAGAAGCCAATCAGCCCCACTCATAGTATATATCTCCTCAAAACAGAAGCACAAAACTGTCAAGTGTCAATTATTTCTTAAAACAACATGTGTGATTATTAAATTTTTACTTGTAACACAAACACTAATTATAACAGTTTATTTTGTGCTTTGAATCATAAATCTGTAAAAACAAAACTTGAAATTCAAAAAGCTGGACTAAATTTGTTCATTAGCAGCTATAGAAGTCTTTGAGAATAGGTGATCTGGTGAACTTTAGTGACCGTGAAATGGGAAAGTATGATGAATTGGTTTTTGATGCTTATTGTTAATATATTATATCCAAAACATAAGTTTTACGTTGAACTAATTTAAGAAATTAAGATTATAAATTTGTATTTCCCAGTATTTCCCAGTTTAGTGAAAAACAGTAGTATTTACCAGGACGGGAAATACCGGTATTTACCACCGGTAATTCCCACCACTGGTATTTCCCGGCCAACCCTGATCCTAGGGCTAGTTCACTGACCGAAGGCTGGGCCTCTCCTAATGCACTGCCTTCTACTGCCCCCTCGAGCTTGTCCTCCCGTAAAGGAGAGTAAATCCAACTTCCTGGCCTCGCAAGCGGGCCTACATCGTCTACCTCTTCAGTAAATACATTCCACAATTGATAGGCTCTGGTGCACTTACGACATCCACCGCATGGCAAGTCACTAAGATTCACAGTGAAGTCCACCCCCTGACACCTGGATGATATAGCTGGTCGCAAAAGCGCGTCAGCATTCACGTGACGCTTACCGGGCCGATGTTGGATGACCATGTCGTACTGGCTGAGCTCCTCCAACCAACGGGCCAATTGATCCTGGGGGAACCTAAAGTTCAGCAACCAGATGAGACTATGGTGGTCCGTACAGACAATAAATTTCCTGCCCAGCAGATAATGGCGATACATGCGTGTGAACCAGATGACGGCCTGGAGCTCTTTGAGGGTAGTACAGTATTTTCTCTGCTCCGCGGACAAAGTGAGGCTCCCGTAGGCTATGGTTCGCTCCTGCCCCTCCTGGACTTGGCACAGCTCAGCTCCTATGGCTTCTGCAGATGCATCTGTATCAAGCACAAACTGATCAATGGCAGAGCCAGTACCAGGGGTGAAGTGAGGGCTCTCCGGAGGTCCTCAAAGGCTGCCTGCTGCTCAGGTCCCCATGCAAAGGGTTTCTTTCCACTGATGTTATACAGCGGATGAGCCATCTGAGCAAAGCCAGCAATAAACCCTCTGTGGTAATTGGCGAAGCCTAGGAACCGCTCCACCTCTTTAACATTAGTGGGAGTTCCTCAATGCTTCACAGCCTCTATGTATTCATCTCCCATCTCTACTTCCATTCCACTGACCTGCCTCCCCTTAAACTCTACTCGGTGCCGGAACAGCTCACACTTCTTGGGCTTGAACTTCATAATCTCGGAATTGCTGGAACACCTGTGTCAAGTTAGCCAGGTGGTCATCAAAATCACTCCCCAGCACCAGGGCATCATCTAAAAAGGCCAGAACGATACTCCAGGTCAGCCCACGTAGCACTAAGTTCATCGCTCGGGAGAAGGTAGCAGGGGCATTACAGAGACCAAACCCCATTCTCCGGAACTCAAACAGGCCATACCGGGTAATGAGGCAGTTTTCTTTCTGTCCTTGGGGCTGATCATAATTTGATGAAATGAAGAGTTAGCATATAACTTCGAGAACCAAACTTTTCCCGACAGGGTATCTAGCACTCATCAATAAGGGGAAGGGGAAAAACATCCTTCCGGTAGACATTGTTCAGCCGGCGGTAGTCCAGGCACCATCGGACTTGTCCGTCCTCCTTGCGGATAAGGACTGGCGCTGAAGCCCACTCGGACATGGAGGGCTGGATCACTCCAGCGTCAAGCATCTTTTTGAGGTGCGCCTCCTCTTCGCCCGCAAAGAACACAGGAGTACGCCGCATCCTCTCCTTGACAGGCGGCGCATCCGCAGTGTTAACCCATGCTCAAAGGCCGTGAAGTTTCCAAAATCAAACTCACTCCGGGCAAACACATCATGGATCTTAGACAGCAGGCTAGCAAGTTGGGACCGCTCCTCATCACTCAGCTCAGAAGAGGACTCTCAAGTAGGTCCTGCAGATGGGTGGGTACTTCAGGTGGTGTGCCCTCGGTCCCACTCTCAGCTTCGCTACGCACCTCCCTCATCAAATAGGGCACCGGCACGTAAGGCTCCGCCTCTACTGCTTCTCCAATAACACTGCCCTCCTCTAAGGACACATCCTTTCCAGACGCATTAACTTAGCAAGCAAGGGAGGCCTCTCCCGCATCGTGATACGTATGTGGCATGAGTAAGGCATCCGACAAGTCCTCAATCCTTGGAACAACCAGGTAATCTAACAGTCTTCTCTCTAGCCTAAAAGGGCACATGGCTACAAAGCCTGCAGGAACTCGAACCTTCTTCACCGAAGTCACATTGGCCTCCGTCCGAGCATTCCTCCGTCCATAGGTCATCTGAATTGTCTCACCGCCGAGAATCAATATCCCATGCCTCAGGTCAAGTTGAGCACTGTGGTCTCTCATGATGTCCATCCCCAGTAGCATCTGGTCCTTGAGAGGAGCAACATACAAGTCAACCTGAAGTGTGCGCTGGCCCACACGAAAATCAAATGGTCCTGCCACAAAACCTTTAAGTCGCGCTCCGTGTCCTGCCTGCAGCAAGGTAACATGCCTTTTAATAGGGGGCTTTTGTTCTAGCTGGTCATAAAACATCTTCCCTAGGACACTATTCTCTGCCCTGGTATCCGCCACGGCCTCTATAGGTAACCCTTAGATCCTCAATGGAACCGAGTAGCTGGTCTGTGGGCGTACCTGCCCCACCACCACACACAGGTCCTCTACCTATCCGGCCGTTTCACTTGACTGGGGCATCTAGTCCTCTTTGATGTCCTCCATGACCTCAACCTTAGACTCCCCAAACTCGGCACTTCACTGAAATCCAGCACACTCTCCGGACTCCGGTCTGTTTGAGTTGAGAAACCCCTCCCCGGATCCACAGGTTCCTCATCAGAAAACAGATCGGGTGACAGGGACCGCTCAAATATCATCTTCAGCCCACTACGTACCTTCCCGCTCTTCATGCAGGAGCGGGCCACAGCTGCTTGCTGGTCACAACTTGACTTCTCCGTAGGTTGTTCCTGAACACTATCATCCACTGGGTGCATTCCTGCCTCAGCACTTCTATCTGGGGTCAGAATGCCCACGGCTCCCGAAGGCCGATTCTCACTGGAGGATCTATTCCTGAACCTAGGTCCTCCGCGGTTCCCCTCTGCTGGATTGGCACCTCGATTGGGTGGGGGGTGTCTCTCTGCCCCACCTAGTCCTCCATCTGACCTCCGCCTATTATCCAAAGGGCACTCCCGGCGGAAGTGTCCCCTTTCTCCGCACCTGTAGCACAGACTTTCCCTGGGACCCCCATCCTTACTCACAGGTGATGGGGTGGCTTCAGGCTTTCCTCCGGCCTCCTTCAGGGCCATTTCCAGTTGATACACCCGTCCCCTCAAGTCCAGCACCTCTTTACTCTCCGACAAGGTGGGTTGTCTCTTTTCTCCCTCAGGGCTTCTTCTTCTAGCTTAGAAACACGGCTCGCAACCTCGTCATTAGACTTCGTGTCTGCTTCCACTCCCTCCGACCAAGTGGTCTCCTCCGTCAACTCCGTCACTGTCTTATGCCGATGAGGCTTGCTGCGGCGCGAGTGTTAGTAATACTGCATTCTGTCCAATGCCTCCTCAACCGTCTTTGGCCTGCAATCCAGCGCATGCAGGCCAGCGTCAACATCTTCTGCACCATTGCATAGGCGGGGGATGGCCTGGGTCTGAATGTCTGGCAACTGGGGGAAAGCTCGTGTGGCTAATGAGAGCACTAGCCCACTCTCTCAGGGACTCATAGCTGTTCTGTGTTGCAGACTGGAAATTGAGTTGGTGGGTGAGGTCCGGAGCCGAGGTACCAAAGGGCTTGTCGAACTTCTTGAGGATGTCCTTTAACCGTGGACGGGGACAGACTTCCAATAGGAGAGTTTAATACTCGCTGGGTGCACCCTCCAGGGAAAATCAGAACTGGTCATGCTGTTCGGCCTTGGTCCATTGCTGGCTGCGCGAGAGCCCCACGAACTTATGAAGGAACGCCTTCCAGCTGGATTTGCCATCATACCGCAGGTCCTTATACTTCGGCTTGCTACGGGGCGCAGGTGACTTGTCGTCATGACTACGTAATGTGCGGCGTGAGGTAGTGGTAACAGGGTGGGGCAAGGGCTTGGTAGGTAATGCGAAGGGTGAGCGATGTTGCCGGGCCAGCAATCTGGGCGGCGCAGCGGGGACCTGGGTTCTCCCGTGATCAGGTGAAGGGTCCCTGGGTGGTGGGCCATTGGGTTGCTGTGGGGCAGGGGCATGTATGATAGGATTAAAAAAGTGTACCCTAGTCTCCCTGGGAGAGGACTCGTACATTTGTGGGTGAACCTGAGCTACTCTACCTCCCCCCTCCTCTCTAAAATAATAAGGCTGGGACGGCACCACAGGTGCAGGGGCAGGGTAACCAGGGCTGCTAGATTGAGGTACAAATAGGCCTAAGGGGGTGCCATCAGGGCTAACCACAGTTTGATAGCCCGGGAAGGGGTAGGGCATGGTACGTGCATAGCCTGGGTCTATATGTGACTGGTGTAATTGCCCCGAGATGGAAGTCCCCCCGCTAGATGTCACCACAATCTGTCCCTGGGTCGTAGAGGTCAGCGTTGTAGAGCCCTGCAACTGCAAATCAGTGAGCTGGACCGAATTTGGAGCCACATAATTGTTCCCTGGGAGTTGATTCATCATGTCTGAGGAGGCCCCCTGGTGACTGGCGTGCTGATCCCCCAAGGGATGGGGTGCGGGGCCTGTGGCCCCAGCAGAAGGAGAGGGATGGGGCTGCTGACCGAGGGTGGGTGGGGAATCGAAGACCAGGGTCTGGGGTGCCAGTACATGACTGGCTGAAGATACCGGCTGAGGCAAAATAACAACAGGATCCCTGCACTCAAGTGTAGCTTTAGCACTATGGCCTGTCGGGGATTTCCCAGGGGCAGGGGCCACAAAAGAACAGTGTGAGATGGGGTCCCCATATATATCACTGGGTGGGACAAAGTCATAATCCCCCACTGGCGAGCTGTATCTTATTACAGACCCCTGACTAACACGCGAATGTACTGCACTAGTGACCTGAAACTGAGCTGGCCTAACATAATGGCCACCCTGGGTACTACTAACCCCCTCCCCTGACTGTTGGGCAACGCAGTCTCACCCCGAAGGTACCCCGTAACACTCACCGGGGGGTAACCGTCTTCCTCGCTGTCTGAAGTAGTGTACATGTGCGCTCTCCCCAATGGTCTAGGAGTGTAATGGTGCTCATCCTCTTCATCACTTAGTCTACCATAACTATGCTTGCGAGACGAGCGCCCAATTTGATTAGGAGGTTCCCCCATGGGCGTTATGGTGTCATCGCTATCACTATCGCTAAGCCCTGACGCTGCAAAAGCATTCTCTAAAGAATCGTTCATTTTCAAAATGGCGCACAACGGACCACGTGGCCAAAACAGAAAAATAGTGCAAAGACAAATGCAAAATACAAAAGTTTGATGCGAAAAGAACGTTGCCTAAACAAATAAAAGGATGCTACTCTAAGCTATCAGTACTATCAAGTCACGAAATGGCTATAAGATCGAAAAGTTTAACCACGTTGTGCCCCCAAAAATGGCGGCTGCACACGTTTATTTTGAAAAATTGTCTCAAGAAAAAAAATCGACAGACTACGGGAAAAAAAATTTCCTTCCAACAAATCGGAGTTTGGGCCTCGAGTTGGGCGCTTATATAGTGTTTTTACACTTATATTACAATAACATGGGTTGCCCCGAACTTACCGATTCATTTGCACTCTTTGTAGCTGTCGTAGAACTTGCTTCCGTCTAGCCTTTCGTCAAAGTGATCCAGTCTTACTCAGAATGAGTCGACAAACACTACAGAACTCTATATTTAACTATTCAATCTACACTGTACGTGTTGTTCTATTATTCAACAGAAAGATCCGCGACAATTAGACTAGGTTTAAATATTGCGATTTACCAAATTTCAAAAAAAGACTTTCGATCGCTTTTCAGTATTAGAATCGGGATCTGTGTCTTTGATTCCAGCTGCTTTGTTTTTGTTATGATTCTTGCTGTCAAAATTTTCTCTTTTTCCTTATGTTCTTAGTTCGTTACACTCAAACGAACATAAATCATTTACCATATAAAACAACACATTATTATAGGATAGGAGGTGAAGCGCTCAGATTTTATTCAACATAAATTCTCTTTTTCTGTTTCTTATCAAATCCAATCACAGTAAATCAACTCGATCAATCAATCTCTCGTTTAACTCCATCCATATGTACAATCATCAAACTACAAAAGATGAGTTATAACTTTAATACTGATTGCAAATCGATTATTACAAAAACCGGTAACATATCATAACAAGGGTTGGGTGGGTGGGAATATTTCTAATACGTGAACTAAGTTAAGAATCTGAGCCTTCGAATGGCTTATTTACCAAATACACGCCCTTATATAACATCTCCACTCATGCGTACTAGTTACTATATAAATAGCCAATCATTGTAAAAACCAATCACCCGTACCAAAACAAACCCACCTACTTTCCCACATGTACAAATAATGCTCAGTACCCATGATAAATACATTTATGTTCTTAGTTCGTTACACTCAAACGAACATAAATCATTTACCATATAAAACAACACATTATTATAGGATAGGAGGTGAAGCGCTCAGATTTCGAATAAATAAAGTAGAGTTGAGTTTAAAAAATCAAAGTACTGAAGAACTGACGGGAGTTGATTTTGTCGATGTTTATTTATTTTAAAATCAATGATATGTTATTTGCATGACAAGTTCAGGTAGTTTCTAATTTGAATTACGCACATTTATATAATATGAATTTTGGCTTTTTTCGACAATAATGTCGAGAAACCCCCCATATGAATCATGTTGAATAATATTTAAAGATAAAATTAATTCAATCAAACTATGTATCAGTAATAGAAATATTTGTCGAAAATTGTATGGATCCAAGCAATATTGAACTCTAGTCTCGTTCAACCAACCGCTCGGCTGACACCGTAAATCTCCGACAAGGATTTACGGAGACAGCCGAGCGTCGAGTTGAGCGAGACTATATTGAACTCTGGCGTAGAAATACATACGACTACAAATATATGTAAATTGTTCGTACCATTTAAAATCTGACTATTTTCAAGGTATTTATAAATAAGTTTCCTTGAAAAACAATGCTTTAGCATACATTACATTGAATTTATCAATTATTTTCAAGAACTAAGTCTTGTCTGCAGCATTGATTTGTGCTGAGGTCCAAACACTGTTTAACTTTCGGTTTGTCTGAGTAACTGCATAGCAGAGTTGATTAAAATCAACTCCCAATCAAAGTACCGAAGAACTGATGGGAGTTGATTTTATCGATGGTTATTATACCCCCGCTCCGAAGAAGAGGGGGTATACTGTTTTACCCTTGTGTGTCTGTCTGTCTGTCTGTCCGTCCGTAACAAAAATTTCTGTCGCATTTATCTCAGCAACTATTTATCGCAGATGCTTGAAATTTTAACACAGTGTTTGTTAAGGCATGCCATATCGTGGGATATATTTTTGTACCAATCGGACGTCAACTTCCTGTTAAATGACGACTTTGCTTATTTTTTAGCCAAAATTTTCAAACAAATTTTCGTCAAAGATTTCTCAGCAACTGTTTATCGCAGATGCTTGAAATTTTAACACACTATTTGTTTAGGCATGCCATATCGTGGGATGTATTTTTGTACAAATCAGACGTCAACTTCCTGTTAAATGACGACTTTGTTTTTTTTTTGCCAAAATTTTTAAACAAATTTTCGTCAAAGAATTCCCAGCAACTATTTATCGCAGATGCTTGAAATTTTTACACAGTGTTTGTTAAGGCATGCCATATTGTGGGATATATTTTTGTTTCAATCGGACGTCAACTTCCTGTTAAATGACGACTTTGCTTATTTTTTAACCAAAATTTTCAAACAAATTTTCGTCAAAGATTTCTCAGCAACTATTTATCGCAGATGCTTGAAATTTTACACAATATTTGTATAGGCATGCCATATCGTGGGATATATTTCTGTACCAATCGGGTGTCAACTTCCTGTTAAATGACGACTTTGTTTATTTTTTGCCAAAATTTTCAAACAAATTTTCGTCAAAGATTTCTCAGCAGCTATTTATCACAGATGCTTGAAATTTTAACACACTATTTGTTTTGGCATGCCATATTGTAAGATATATTTTTGTATCAATCGGACGTCAACTTCCTGTTAAATAATGACTTTGTTTATTTTTTGCCAAAATTTTCAAACAAATTTTCGTCAAAGATTTCTCAGCAGCTATCTATCGGAGATGCTTGAAATTTTAACACAGTGTTTGTTAAGGCATGCCATATCGTGGGATATATTTTTGAACCAATCGGACGTCAACTTCCTGTTAAATGAGTAATTTGTTTATTTTAGCCAAAATTTTCAAACAAATTTTCGTCAAAGATTTCTCAGCAGCTATTTATCGCAGATGCTTGAAATTTTAACACACTATTTGTTTAGGCATGCCATATTGTGGGATATATTTCTGTACCAATTGGATGCCAGCTTTCTGTTAAATGTCGACTTTGCTGATTTTGCATATTCACATCAGAGCGGGGGTATCACTAGTGAGCATTGGCTCACAGATATCTTGTTTATTTTAAAATCAATGATATCTTATTGTGCATGACAAGTACAGGTTGTTTCTAATCTGTATTTGAATTACACACATTTTTATAATATGAATTTTCGGACTATTTCGACACAAGAATGTTGATAAAACCCCATATGAATCATGTTAAGTAATATTAAAAGATAGAATAAATTCAATCAAACTATGTATCAGTGATAGAAATATTTCTGAAAAAATTTATGGATCCAAGCAAATTTTGAACTCTCGTCTCGTTCAATCAAACGCTCGGCTGTCGCCGTTAATCTCCAACAAGCAAGAGAGACTCTCTGCTTGTCGGAGATTTACGGAGACAGCCGAGCGTCGAGTTGAACGAGACTATATTGAACTCTGGCGTAAGAATACATACACCTACAAAAAATATCTAAATTGTCAATTTCTTGTCAGCGGCGAAGATTTGTGCTTTGGTCCAAACACTGTTTCACTTTCGGTTTGTCAGAGTAACTGCATAGGAGAGTTGATTAAAATAAACTCCCAAAAAGGATACATTATTTTATACCCAGATTATTTGAAACACTCAATTTTTCTGACAATGTTTCCCTTACATAACCGTCTTTTGCTGTTTCACTTTTTCACCTGCCATGTTTTTTTTTAAAATTCTGTCATTAACCCCTGCAGCAGCTGCAGCTGTAGCGCCTCCTGACCTTAAACTATGTAATCCGAACTTTTTCCTTATCTAAACCAATATCCTCTAAGGCAGAAAGAATAATTTCTCTTGTTCTAGTATATGACAGAGGTTTGTTTGTATGTCTTAACTTAAAGGAAGCAGCTTTTTTCAAGTATGTTATTTCTCTAAAAATATATTCGTCTGAAGAACTCTCTATTCCAGCTAATTTCAAATATCGTCTCAAAAAATACACTGGACATGTTTTGGTACCCGTCTCTGCAATACAAACATGAGATCCTTCATTATATTTGTCTGTTTTACTTTTCTGAATAAATATGGACACATGTTGATCTTGGAATGAAATATCGGATCGTCTGATGTTAATAATTTCCGAAAATCTAAGAAAACCAGCATATCCTAAAAGACAAATTGTTATTATTCTTAAATCTGTAAGACAGCTGTTTTCAATGCCATATTTTTCTGCAAGAAGAAATAAATGGAAAGGTGAAATATGTTCCTTTTTTGTGACTGGTTTCCTGCATTCTCTCAACATGCCTTCTTTGACCTGTGTAACTAAAGAAGAATGGCATGGGTTTGGATAACCTGCTAAATTATGAGCCCATGAAATAGCACTTACAGCTTCCTCTATTTTGGCTGACGAGCAAAAAACCTGGCAAATGTGAACTAAATACATAGACACCGTTATATCGGTTGAAGGTAAAAAGGACAAATTCGAACCATGAGAAGTACACCATTTACAAAAGTGATTAAATGCATACTTATATTTCCTTCTCGTATTCTCTGCCTTTCCTTTCAAACAGTACTACGGTAATAGAGGAGAGTCTATCCAGCTTGGGATTGTTGTAAGCTTTGGCTTCTGTCCATCGTCCCTTGCGGAATATATCTGTAAAACGTATAATTAAAAGCATTTATAATTATGAATTCATATATGCATACAAAATATGTACAATGTAAATACATTTTGATTATTCGTGACGTCCCTCATGTTATTCACTCTAACGTCTGCAATATGCCTCTAGCATATCAGGACCAACCAAAACACAACAAAATAAAGAATCTTGATTTGTATCTCTCTTGAAAACTTATCATACAATATATATATGCATAAAAACATCTGCAATGCACCCACATGAACCAGGCCCATTAATAAGGTAAAACATCTGCAATGTGCCCTTGCACATCAGGACCTACATTGCATCCTTGCATCTAATTTGATTGCCAGTACTTTAGAATAAAACTCACGAGAACCAAAAATAGAATTCTCATTATTTCCATGCTTATAAATTCGGTTAGCTTCCCGAAATTCTAAAACTTCGGGAAAAATCAATATTTAAACCCCGATATCTCTGAAATGCATCATCCGGTTTGAAAACGAATTTCAGTTTTGCATTTTGCTTTGCAAACTCTACAATATGCATATAATTTTAATATTCGCTCAAAAAAATTAAAAATTCCGAAAAATTACAAAATCTTAAGGTATGTGTGATAGAGTTAACGAGTGTTTTGGCCCTTAATTTAAGGGACCAGCCCCCTTTTTCTTGAGTTTATTCGAAAGGTCTCATGAATACTAACATTATTTGTTCTTAAACTTATCTAAAAGTGTTGTTCATTTTTTAGATACAAATAATTGAATATTTTAGGGGCCAGCCCTCAAGATCCTTAATGGAGACAGACATTGGTGTTTTGATTTATGGAATCGATTAGAATCATCAATACAGATATTTTCTCTTCTACAATGCTTAACAAAATATGTCTCCTTCTCTGGATATATTGCGTCAAAGTTTAAGTACTTTGGCCCCTAAAAATCCCTAATTACGTAATAAATGGGCGTGGCAATGATTTTTTCTGATAGATATTGTTACGATCAACAACTTTGCTTCTATAATGCATCACAAAATCTTTATCGTTTTAAAGTTTTCTGTAATAGAGTTTACGATTGTCTTGGCCCCTAATTTTAAGGGGCTAGCTTCTTTTTCTTGATTTGTTTGAAACTGTCTAAAGAATACTAACACTTTTTGTTCTTAAACCCATCTAAAATTGTTGTTCATTTTTTAGTTACAAATGATTAAATATTTTAGGGCCAGCTCTCTAGATCCTTAATGGGGACAGACATTGGTGTTTTAATTGATGGAATCAACTCGAAACGAAGGTATGGAAGCATATAACAAATTTCTTGGGTCTCGCCAAAGCTTGTTCAGTACTCCAAACGTGTCTTCAAACCTCAAGACACCGTAAATTACGGGTTAACAGTCGGTCATTTTTGGCATAGCACCACGGGTGAAAACATTAAAGAGCATTATGGGACGTAGACAAAAAATTTTATTCGATAAACTGTACGTTTAGCTCGTTTTTTTCCCGCGCACATTGGTTCTTAGAGCTGCGCCGGCGAGCTGCGCTCACTATAAGCACTAAATCATGATTTTTTAACAGTCTCATAACTGCAGCGATGTGTGTATACAAATTTTCATAGAGCGTTACTCAATTTGTATGCACACACCGCTTCAGTTGTGAGACTGTATCTTTCAAAAATTCATGATTCAATTCTATAGTAAAAGCTTTGTTATATATAATAATATAGAAGTATATTTACATCATTCGAATAAGGACATATTTGATATACTTAATACCATAGTATCTTAATATTCTGTCTAAAACAATGTTCCAAGTCAATGATTTCTGATCTAATGCTCTCCCGTTGTGATGAGGGGAACGAATCCAAAACCCTTGACTTGGAAGAATGGTTTATATTCCGATAAATAGTTGATAATATACAGCAGTCGCCAATTAATGATAAATAAGAATAACAATTCAAGTACAGTTTATGATGACAATGAACACTTGATAATGACATGTAATAATGTGTGAAATATTACCAGCATATTATAAGGCACGCGTGGGCGGTCCACTGGTTGCAGGTCTATGGCTATTAACCAAACTCTTAAACTTCGACTAGTTACAGGTCTATGGCTATTAACCAAACTCTTAAACTTCGACTAGTTACAGGTCTATGGTTATTAACCAAACTCTTAAACTTCGACTAGTTACAGGTCTATGGTTATTAACCAAACTCTTAAACTTCGACTAGTTACAGGTCTAAAATGGTTTTTAACCAAACTTAAACTTCGATTTTCTAGACATACAGTTTTATGGGCAGTTACAGAAGAGACGTATAGTGTCGCTCAATTAGGCTTACATTTGAAAACTTTAGGTTACTTTCTCGTTTTTGAATCTGGAAAGTAGAAACGTTTTTAAAAGACATGTCATGCAAGCATTTCTTGCAGGTCATGATGTTATCAAATGATATTTACATTCTACTGTGTTTTCCCATTAAATTCTGTGATCTTCAAATGCCTCTAAATGCAACAAGTAGTCAAAGGTCAAATTGACGAGTTTTATTATGACGTCACAAACGTTGAACGCTGTAAACTGCAACGTCACAAGCGAAAATCAAAGTTCATGCTTGTGGCTGTTACTGTGGCTCTTCCATTAATATTAACTTACCCTTAGGATAAGATCGGAATTTTAAGGTATAATTCATATTTGCAGACAAGGCAAGAAGTTAAAAAATGTAAATATAAGCATTAAATCATGATTTTGTGAAGTATACACTCTCATAACTGCCGCGGTGTGTGCATACAAATTTTCATAACGCGCTAACGCGCGTTACTCAATTTGTATGCACACACCGCGGCAGTTA